>NC_060147.1:2503424-2803439 GCF_021461385.2 Schistocerca piceifrons
GATCAACATAAATTAGCTGCAGCTATTTTTCTAGATCTATCAAAAGCCTTTGACATCCTGGACCATAACATTCTGCTTGAAAAATTAGAAAGACGAGGAGTAAGAGGTGTAGCACATAGCTGGTTGTGTCCATACCTAAAAAACTACAGGCAGAAAGTATCACTTCAGTATGAATTCAACAAAATGAATAAAACAGGAAAGAACTCCTTTCTATCTAGCGAATTACCAATAAAATATGGTGTACTACAGGGCTCAATCTTAGGGTCACTACTCTTCTCGATTTATGTGGATGACTTAGTCGAATATATGAGTTCCACAAAAACTATCCTGTTTGCCGATGACACCAGCATATTGCTCACTGGATCCAGTCCAGAAACTTTGCAGCCCACACCAGAAAGTTCTATGAAAACTGGTTCACAAAAAACAAACTCATTATAAATACTGAAAAACTGTGTGTGTCGATTTTCATTTAATTCCTCCAACTAATCAAATGTCTCTTCAAGCACGATTAAAAAATTATCCCCTAGAAAATGTAAGTGTCACAAAATTTTTGGGTCTATGGGTTCAGCAAGACTTAAAGTGAGACACACATATAAATAACTTGTGTAGAAAACTATCATCTGTGTGCTATGGCCTAAGAATTTTAAAGGCTACAACAAGCAAAACAGTACTGCAGGCATACTATGCACAGTTCCGCTCACTAGTCCGATATGGGATAGTTTTCTGGGGATACTCAACTCACAGGGTAAAGGTTTTTAGAATGCAAAAAAGAGCTCTAAGAATAATTTGTGGCCATAAAAAGATGGATGGAGTCCTGTAAACCCCATTTTACAGAGCTTGGTGTTCTAAATGTTCCAAGTTTATTCGTTTATGAAACTGCCTGTTTTCAGGTGGTAGTCCATAGTGAAAAAGATAAACTGCTACAGAACAAAAATGTACACAACTATGGAACCAGAGGGACATCATGTATACATCAAAAATATCACAGAACAACCACCTATCAGAGGAGCATAATTAACATTGGTGTAATACTACACAATAAGATACCAGAGGAAATAAAAAATCCTACTCATCCAATATTTAAAGCTAAACTATAGGCATTTCTAATAAAGCACTGTTTCTATTCTGCCAGAGAATTTCTAAATATGTAACAAAATTAATTGTAATAAGTACTTATTTTTAATTTGCCTACTATTTTGCTAATACTATGTATTATTGCAACTTATCTTTGACCTGTCCAATATTAATTGCACAATTTGTGATGTAAGATAAAACTGGACCAATAATAAATCAAATCAAATCAAATTAATTTCGAGAAATGAAAATTTTTGTATAACATAAATTAAAGAAGCTTTCAAGCTTCCCTATGCAATAAAGCTGTTTCCTGAAATACAATTTTTTGAAAACAAGCTGTACACAATGTGTGCTGTCACGAGTATTTTCAACGTAGATTAAGATATGTAAAAGTGTAGTTTCAGCTCTCTGAGACTGCAGACGTGTGTGCAAGTTTTGTTTGTGTGTGTTTGTGTGCGTGTGTCTACTGCTGACAAAGGCCTTCATGGCCAAAAGCTATGATGGTGTGAATCTTTTCACTGTGCCTATCGCGACTCTTCATCTCCGCAACTTTCCTTCTCCGGTACTGTTACATTCCATCCTGGACTTTACTTTGAAAGATATATAAACTTTCATTACAATTCAAATTATTCATTTCACTTATATTTTTTTTATTTCTTCAGTTGTTATTTTACATTCTTGTTCCTTTTCTTTCTTCGTTTAGCATTTCACATGTGTGTATTTTGTTAATTGAAAATAATAAGTAACTACTTATTATTGTAGAAAATAATGACGATGATAATTTGTAAAGAAATTCTTGAAACATGTTTTCTTACAGCATGCACATAAAATGAATGAAATTTCTTCATGTAATATACGCGACAGAGAAGACAATATAAAACAAAATTCAGCAGGATTCCAAATTGTCACAGATGGTACTCAAAATATTCTGTTGTGGATCAGGCATATTTCAATATATCTATAAGTCTTGGCGAAGAGAATTGGTTGTGTAGTGCTAGTGACTGCAGCTTGATTTCATTGTTTCACAAGTGAAGATTGACACCACTTCCAAAATCAAAAGCTGTATACGTCCCACGGCTGTACCTGTGCCATCGAGCCTATTGAGATCGCCTTACGAACAAGTTCCTTCTCATGTACAATGCTCTAAATGGTTTTATCACATTGACCAGTTGCCTTTTCATAGTTGTAAGAGAAAACAATGGTGAGTTTGGTCCGAGAACTTGAGAATTTCTTTTTGAAGCCACAAATGTCCTTGTCATACCATCAAAATGTCACTAAACAAACACCCGACCAAGTCGAAAGATATTTGAAAGCTGTTTTCTTTCCCAGTGAGGGAGAATATCTGTATTGTTGTTAGATTATTGCAGTGGTCAGTGTGAAAGAACCATATAGAGCATCGTACCTGAAGACAAAGAACTCGTTCACCCTCACCTAGTGATACCAAAGGGATCGACAGCACAGGTACAGCTGTGGGAAGTATACAGTTGGCGATGTTGGAAGTTTTTGTGAGAAGACTTTCTGATTTACATCTGCTGAATGATTATGATGTCAGTCTCCACCTGAGAAACAACACAATAGAACTGCAGTAGGCAGCATTTTGCAAAATTTCAAATTATTACAGAAGCTGATTATACAGTTTTCAAGAATATTAATTACACATGACCTTTCATACGAAAAACATTTTTTATATATTGTCTTGAAGATATTCCTTCTAAACCTAAACTGCCAAATTGTCTTTCAGGCTGTATACTGTACTATTTGGCCCCTCAACACACCCGCCAAGTTTCATCGAGATCGTTTATTGACATTTGGGAATGTTGAAACTTCCTGGCAGATTAAAACTGTGTGCCAGACCGAGACTCGAACTCAGGACCTTAGCCTTTCGCGGGCAAGTGCTCTACCGACTGAGCTACCCAAGCACGATTCACACCCCGTCCTCACAGCTTTACTTCTGGCAGTACCTCGTCTTCCACCTTCCAAACTTTACAGAAGTTCTCCTGCAACCCTTACAGAGCTAGCACTCCTGAAAGAAAGGATATTGTGGAGACATGGCTTAGCCACAGCCTGGGGAATGTTTCCAGTGTGAGATTTTCACTCTTCAGTGGAGTGTGCGCTGATATGAAACTTCCTGGCAGATTAAAACTGTGTGCCAGACTGAGACTCGAACTCGGGACCTTTGCCTTTCGTGGGCAAGTGCTCTACCACCTGAGCTACCCAAGCACGACTCACGCCCCGTCCTCAAAGCTTTACTTCTGCCAGTACCTCATCTCCTATCTTGATTTTGGAATGTTCTTTCGTAAGTCTGCCTGTTACAGCAGAGAACGCTATCGGCACAACACTATTTCGCTACGCCTAGTCACGCTGCCTTGCAGCGCCATGCAAATACTCGTCTGCTCCGACTATTTAAGCCATTACAAAACCATACAAAGTCATTTACATGCTATGGAGCGGACAGTACCAGCAGATCAGATGCAACGCCACCATTTGGCAGTACTGGCAGTTCCATCTCGGCACTCCATGCTGGCAACTCAGCCCAGTTTGTCCCGATCTTCACAGACAGCACATCAGCTGTTGCATGCCAGCAGCAACAACAACGTCCCCACACTTCACGCCGCCTCCTACTGCAACTCTAGGATTCATCGTGTAGGAACATAACACACGATGTCCACAGCAGAGACATTTCTGTTATACACACATCAAAAAAGAGTTTTGCATCACTTCGGTTCCAAGACAGAAAATTGGAATAGAGATCAACATAAAAAGGGCGGAAATGATGTTTATTGCTTGTGAAACCCACACATTGCATGTTGTACCACCATACAGCGAGACCTTCAGACGTAGTGGTCTGGACTGCTGTACATTCGGCATGTTGTTGGGCCCATCTGTACCACTCTGCACGGTGTCACGGTTGCAAAGATGGACCTCACCACGGGCATCAGGAGTGAAGCTGCGCATCATGCAGACTACTGCATGCAGTTGAGTCATAAAATGACGTCCTGTGGCTGCACGAAAAGCATTATTCAACACGGTGGCAGTGCTATCAGGGTTCCTGTGAGGCTTAATCCGTAGACAGCGGTCATCCACTGGACGGCCTGAGCAAGGCATGTCATCGACAGTTCCTGTCTCTCTGTATCTTGTCCACATCTGAACAACATCTCTTTGGTTCACTCCGTGATGCCTGGACACTTCCCTTGTTGAAAGCCCTTCCTGGCACAAAGTAACAATGGGGATGTGATCAAACTGTGACCATGACTGTCTAGGCACGATTGAAATACAGACAACACAAGCCGTGTACCTTTTACTTCCTGGTAGATGACTGGAACTGATTGGCTATCGGACCCCCTCGTGTCTAATAGGTGCTGCTCATGCAGGATTGTTTACACCTTTGGGCAGGTTTAGTGACATCTCTCAACAGACAAAGGGACTGTGTCTGTGATACAATATACACAGTCAATGTCTATCTTCAACAGTTCTGGGAACAGGGGTGATGCAAAACTTTTTTTGACATGTGCATATAGTCGTGTGGATATTTGTCCGAGGACATTATAATTGAGTTTTGGTTTTGTTAACAAACAGTACTTTTGATCATTCTTGGTGGAAGTATACATCGGTTCCATATTTGCAGTAGAGTTGTCGGATCTCGACTGATGTAAGCAGTAACATCATTCATCGATAAACAACAGTCTCTACAGGCCACAACCGTGCTGCTCTCATATCCTGACATGTGCCGACAGACATTTCTCCATCTTACATGAGGTATAATGCAACCTTTTCACGAACAACATCTAATGTGATTTCTGAATGTGAAATCCACTGTGTAATCTTTCCTCACGTACAGAAGGTAGTGAATTTACTTCTACTTACTCTGTGGGGTTACACTGAAATGCCAGTTGTTTGCGTATCCAAACATTCAGTACCCTTCAAGCAAATTTGATGTTCCTCATGTTCCAGTTGTGTACTGTTGCAATTTTAATGTCCCCCAATGTGTTTTCATTTAATGGCTGCACTTATGATTTTTAACACATTTTCAATCATCACATTTATGAATTACTCATACAGTTCTCAACTCCTTCACCAGTTACAGTTTCATCACCTAACCAGTTATTTTGTTTGAACTACACTACAAAGTCAGTAGCAGTGCTTACATTTCAAGCTGTTCCAGGCGGTAGATCTCAGAGAAGGCAGCAGCCGAGAGCACCTTTGCATCACAGACAGAGAGTTCCCGCAAAGCAGGGAGCCCACGGCTGATGGCAATTATTGTCTCATTGTCCAAGCCGGGTCCACACCATATGTCCAGCTTTCTCAATCTTTTCAGCCCTCGACCCCTTTAAAACACAATTAAATACATAGTTAAAGTTGTGTCAGATTATCTTGTCTTTATTAGAGAAAAATGAGAGAGACAAAATTTAAATGATCTGCTTGCAAACTGCTCACCAGTTTTGACGACTTTGATATTCTAACTGAGTGCCATGCGAAGATAAAATAGTTTTTAGGAAATATCCAAGTCACAGGTCACAATACACTAGCCAATTTGGGGCAGGTAGAATTTCAGAATACTTAAAAATAAGGGAATTGTAAGTATAATAGCTTCAAAGATATCAAAGACTGAATTTCAATTTGTTTCACATATACCTGACTCATCACCAACTGTGAACACTCAGATATTAATATGATCAATAAACAGGGAGGCAAAAAACTCAAGATAATGCCAGAACAGCATAAGCAACATCAAACTGAGCAAAATTTTCGGAATAATCAGAGGTCAGAAGGGCACTTATGATAAGCTATGGCCACAAAATTAAGGAGAGTCAGCAATGAGCATACAAAACCTCCTCCAGGAAGGGAATCAGTCTGTGTGTGTCTACCAGTGTGCTTTTGTCAGAATAAGGTGCTACTCTACTTGTTACAATAACAGTTAATTCAGTGTCTTTCCACATTAGCTAGCCCTTAGATTTCACTGTTAACAACATCAAATCTTATGGTACTACATGTCTACTATCTTAGTGTAGTCCATTTCTCCAACATAAATTATCATCTTAATAAATTAATGACAGTATGCTATAATTAGCACAGTCGTGCATCACCCAGTAGACACCACAGAAAATTTGCCACAAACATAACTACCCACAGGCAGTAATTTAAAGTTTGCCTACATTTGACTGGTCAGCAGGAATCATAATCTTCAGGAACTTTTTTTTTAATTTTTTTATTTTAAGCAACTAGTTTTGTAGGACCAAATTGAGGAACAAATCTCTAAGGTCATGGGACTGGTCAGTACATGAAATTACAGCATAAAAGTATTGACAGATAAAATAAAATGTTTATGAACCCAAAAAAGACAAGCCATAAGTTTATGTAAACAAAATCAACAATATAACACAGGAATCGGCTTATTTTTTCAAGGAACTCCTTGACAGAACATGACAAGTGGCTCACGAGGAAGTTCTTCAGTTTCTATTTGAAAGAGTGTGGATTACTGCTAAGACATTTGAATTCTTGTGGTAGCTTATTGAAAATGGATGCACCCCTTTCTGTACGAGAGCCAACGAAGTGCGACCCAAATGGAGATTGGACTTTTGTCTAGTATTAACTGAGTGAAAGCTGCTAATTCTTGGGAATAAGCTGATATTGTTAACAATAAATGACAGTAAAGACTATATATATTTATAGGCCAATTTCAGAATGTCCAGACTAATGAACAAGGGTCGACAATAGATTCAGTTATTGCCCGAACTGCCTGTTTCTCAGCCACAAATACCCTTTGAGAATGGGAAGAGTTCCCCCATAATATAATACAAAATGTCATAAGAAAATAAAAATAAGCAAAGTAAATGACTTTTTGTATCAAACTATCACTTATTTCAGATACCATTTAAATAGCAAAAATGGCACCATTAAGTCTTTAGACAAGATCCTGAATAGTTTACTATCTACCTAAACACCTACAAATTTGATCTGTTCAATTTCAATAATCACATGCCCATTCAGTGAAATTAAAATGTCAGGTTTTGTTGAATTGTCTGTTAGATACTGTAAAGACCGAGTCTTACTGTAATTTAGCATTAGTTTCTTTTCTACAAGCTGTGAACTTATGTCATGAACTGCATTATCTGAAACAGAGCCAATGTTGCACACATCTTTTACTACCAAGCTGGTGTCATCAGTGAACAGAAATATTTTAGAATCACCTGTAATACTTGGAGGCATATCATTTATATAAATAAGGAACAGGAGTGGCCCAGCACTGATCGCTGGTGCACCCCCCACTCAGACCCCACATTGTACACATTCTCAACACTGTGGATCATGATGTTGTGCTGTATTGTTAAAATGAGGGGTGAACCAATTGTGAGCTACCCCCTGTATTCCATAATGGTCAACTTCTGCAGCAATATTCTTTGAACAACACAATCAAATGCCTTAGTTAAATAAAAAAGGATGCCTAGCATTCGAAACCTTTTGTTTAACCCATCCGTTCCGTAGAAATGTTGGAACACGTGAGGCAATAATGACCTTACGACTTATCTTAGAAGATAGATTAAGGAAAGGCAAACCTATGTTTCTACCATTTGTAGACTTAGAGAAAGCTTTTGACAATGTTGACTGGAATACTCCCTTTCAAATTCTGAAGGTGGCAGGGTTAAAATACAGAGAGCGAAAGGCTATTTACAATTTGTACAGGAACCAGATGGCAGTTATAAGAGTCGAGGGACATGAAAAGGAAGCAGTGGTTGGGAAGGGAGTGAGACAGGGTTGTAGCCTCTCCCCGACTTTATTCAATCTGTATATTGAGCAAGCAGTGAAGGAAACAAAAGAAAAAAATCGGAGTAGGTATTAAAATCCACGGAGAAGAAATAAAAACTTTGAGGTTCGCCGATGACATTGTAATTCTGTCAGAGACAGCAAAGGACTTGGAAGAGCAGTTGAACGGAATGGATGGTGTCTTGAAAGGTGGATATAAGATGAACATCAACAAAAGCAAAACGAGGATAATGGAATGTAGTCGAATTATGTTGGGTGATGCTGAGGGTATTTGATTAGGAAATGAGACACTTAAAGTAGTAAAGGAATTTTGCTATTTGAGGAGCAAAATAACTGATGATGGTCGAAGTAGAGAGGATATAAAATGTTGACTGGCAATGGCAAGGAAAGTATTTCTGAAGAAGAGAAATTTGCTAACATCAAGTATAGATTTAAGTGTCAGGATGTAGTTTCTGAAAGTATTTGTATGGAGTGTAGCCATGTATGGAAGTGAAACATGGACTATAAATAGTTTAGACAAGAAGAGAATAGAAGCTTTCGAAATATGGTGCTACAGAAGAATGCTGAAGATTAGATGGGTAGATCACATAGCTAATGAGGAGGTATTTAACAGAATTCTGGAGAAGAGGAGCTTGTGGCACAACTTGACCAGAAGAAGGGATCGGTTGGAAGGGCATGTTCTGAGGCATCAAGGGATCACTAATTTAGTATTGTAGGGTAGCATGGAGGGTAAAAATCATAGATGGAGACCAAGAGATGAATACACTAAGCAGATTCAGAAGGATGTAGGCTACAGTAAGTACTGGGAGATGAAGCTTGCACAGGATAGTGTAGCATGGAGAGCTGCATCAAACCAGTCTCAGGACTGAAGACCACAACAAAACACCTATCAGCTGACTTCAATCTAAAAAAGATGCAGCTCTAACACCAATTCCTACAGGAATTTTTCCACGAGTGATCCCACCACCACCCACTACACTGTTACCTATAAGCTTTGGCAGCCTCCCCTCTCCATACCTATTGAGGTGCAGGCCATGCCTAGTGACATCCGATCTACTGATGGATCACATTGCAGTGCTGCCAGTCGAGTCTGTGACCTCCTCCATCAGTGCCTTCTCCAGCCCCACGTTAACATGCCTAACGGCAACACTACGACGAGGCCAGTCGTGACGCTGAAACGGTTGCACAAAGTGCACGTTAGTGCCACCAGTTTGAGTAGCTATCTCTACCAGGTCACCACCTGCATCACACTCCCTCACCCTATCGAGACTATTCCCAGCGCCACTCACAATCACAATGTGATCCTCTTTTGTAAAATTCCTACGTAACTCCTCTACATTAACGGTCACCTGAACCAATCCTGCACTAGGCTTCACAATGCCGGTGACCTGTTACTCTCCCCCCGACACTTCCTGCAACTGCGGGCTCATACCTCTGCCGTGTGAATTATCTAACAGGAAGAAGAAGGTTCTGCTGCTAGAATTTGCAACTGACTCAGGCTCTCTAACTGCTGAGGACTTCTGCATGTTTCCTACACCTACAGTTACAAGAGGCTGCAAGAGACACTCCACTAAACACAGACAGTTGGTAAAATCTATCTGTTATATGACAACTGTCCGAATATCTACTCCTCCTAGCTGCCTTCTTACCAACTGCCATTTCCCATTCGTAGTGCCCTTTCTCCTCAACCTATCTAGTCCTTCCTTTGTGTTTTGTAACTGTGCTCTTTAGCATAACAGGTAGCTATCTGGGGGCAAGTCAGTTTAAAATCACACACATTTCCGTGCACTCATACCAATCTGCTGTAGGTTCGCAATAGTCGAGTTATGGCCTACAGTTACTCTGAAAATTTTGGTCAAATGGACCCGTATCCCACTCAGGACAGTTTTTTTATTTTTTTTTCCTTTCTCTTATATTTGATCAAAGCTAGTCCTCAATCATTTATGTCATACACCTGAGACTGTGCAAATAACGATTTCTTAAAATGTATACAGCTGCGGTACCTGTCACAGTGAAATGTCATCCACTATCAGAGATACATTTCACGAGGAAAGCCTCACCGACTGTGGCCGAACGGTACGAAACCCGTGTCTGCACAGTCGACTCCCGTACGCAGGACTTATAATTTCTGTTCTCGCAGTACTTTTTCCTCTCCAACTCGAAAATGAAAGTTACTGCAAAATTCACGTGTCCAAGAGAACAGACACCTTTTTTGATCCTGCAACCAGTACGAATCGAGACACAAAGGAATTGCTGACATTTAGCTGCTAGTGGGCATCGAGTTACATCAGTGGGGAAAATTAAAAGTTTGTGCTGGACCGGGATCCGAACCTGCACCTCCTGCTTGCTAGGCAGATGCTGGCTCACCTCCCTTTAGACTCAAATTCTCCATTTATCCACACACTACTGAGATAGTGTCCCTGCTCATTACACCCGTAAATTGAGAACTAGGTCTGACAGGAGGTGTGATACGGTAGTCCGTGAAGCTGCAATGACTACCGTGTCCAGATGCCTCGGTGGTCAGAGCATTTGCCAAGTGAGCAGGAGACCCGGGTCAAATCCTGGTCTGGCACAAATTTTCAAATTTTCCCACTGATGTAAATAAAAGCCCACTAGCAGCTAAATGTCATTAATTCATTTGTGTCCTCTTGCAGTCTTCAAGGGTTGCAGGAGGAAAAGCTTACGGGCACTTCTACAGTTGTAAAGGGGACTTAGAGTTTCGTCATCAAAACTTGAGTTACTGTCTGTGGAAATGTACCATTTTGATATAAGTTTAGTTTTAATATCAGATCACTTCCAAACCCTCCACTCCACGGCACACACACAAACCGAGGAGAGGGCAGTGCCGTCACTCTCTACTGTAATTATGATACTGCTTACCATTTCCCTCCAAACACAACAATGATTGTTAGAAACTGGTATGTTTTGCAACTGGAATGGTTGACTGCGTTTCTTCACAGATTTCTCCACACTCTACTTTTCAGGAGGACATTTTTGTCACACAGAAGAGGACCTGACGGTGAGTGCCCGTATCTCCACTGTGTGCGTACCGTGAAGCGGGTTACTTCAAACTGGTCTGAGCTTCACACTTATTTCACATTGAAACAGCAAATTTCTAGACTTAGTAGACAAAGTTTGGATGAAGAATCTAAGTCTCCTCCACAACCCTCAGAAGTCTGTAATAATAATTAAGAAACCGTCATGTATACTTTTCCTTTTTCTTTCCTAATGAAATATGAATACAAACAGTCAAGCAAATGTGTTAACACAATTATTGCTGGAATCTCTCTCTCTCTCTCTCTCTCTCTCTCTCTCTCTCTCTCTCACACACACACACACACACACACACACACACACACACACACAACCACAACCACACACAAACTCACTATGTTCATTGAAGACTCACTAATTTCTTTCCTGCGATGTAAGCCTTCAAATTACGTTGGAAGAAATTCAGGATGGGAGTAGGGAAATCAGAGAAATCATCTGCGACAGGCACATTGGATGAAAGCTGCCAACTTATTTTTTCTTTACGAAAACGGTACTTGTGGTGATTACTTGTGGCATGTATCCTAAATACAACAATATGTTTGAAATATTGGGGCTGTCGACTGACTGTGTGCAATGCTATAAGTGTCTGACTCAAACTTGTTGCAATATTTTTTACAAACATAAGTGTAGAGACATTAACTGATTGGAGTATTGTGTTAATTCCTGCAAATATTGTGCACTAATTTTTGGTCAAAAAATTGTTGTTTGTTTATAATTAGGAGTAAATGAGGCCCCTCACCAAATACCAGGAGTGTTGAGTTTTCAACAGATCACACAAAAAGAGGAGGAAAATCTTGCTACTTCTGGGAAAACATCCTTCTGTGAGTTAGAGAACACTCCCACTCACACTGTGTGTCCAGCCTGCAGAGAGGAGAATGTGTGTGTGTGTGTGTGTGTGTGTGTGTGTGTGTGTGTGTGTGTACACTATAGCTCATGAAAGGATCTCTCCTCCAAACGGTTACAAAGTTGAATTACTTGTACTGACATAAAGGTTATTACTGTTTGCTGTTGTACTGACATAAAGGCTATTACTGTGTTTGTTCAGCCTCTCTAGCCTCCTGCAGGGCTTGATCTTTGTCACGCATAACACTAGTTACGTGACTTTGTTGTGACTTCAATTGTCTTGCGCTAGCACCTATTCCGTGGATCTGACCCACTAATGTGTTAGGAAAGTCTAATGTTAAATGTCTAAAATCTGTCAGTTATTTACATTATATGAATATCTTTTCATTTACATTGACTGTAATGTTTGCACAAGTACATCCGAAAGCTTTATTATGTTTCTGTACTTTATGAGACAAGATGTTTAATACCAGCAAGATGACTTGAGCTGTGATTACTATTCTTCCACAAACATCTATGTGGTGACCTACATTTTTAAATGCGTGCTATACTTTTCATATGATTTCGATATAATTACTTCACTTTAATGTAATGCTACTACTCATACCTGTATCTACTATCTACACCTATGTGCTATTCTACACTTTTGACTTTTTGCAATGGTTCTGATAGCTTACCAACTTTCGTCTTTCATTGACCTCTTGTACAACTGGCTTGTACTTTTACAGAAATTTTTTTTATTGTTTTTATGTTTAGAGTGAATGTTTTGTTTGACACATTGCGGTAACTTTCAATACTCAAAGCATGAAGCAGCATTAGTGGTATCTTTGCCTCAATTTCACTTTGTAACAAACATCTATGGTCAGATTTTTTTTTTTTTTTACAATTAGCAGATGATCAGTTATAATAGGACACACCAACTGTTGTGCAAAAATACCTGACTTTATACATTTTTGCCAGTGTTTTTTTCCATGACTGTATTACTATCACAAAATAAAGAACAAAGATAGTTTGTGCATGTTCAGTAGTTCAGATGGGGCAGTATTTTCATGGATAGACACAGTGATGTGATATGTTGTTGTGGTCTTCAGTCCTGAGACTAGTTTGGTGCTGCTCTCCATCCTACTCTATCCTGTGCAAGCTTCTTCATCTCCCAGTACCTACTGCAACCTACATCCTTCTGAATCTGCTTAGAGTATTCATCTCTTGGTCACCCTCTACGATTTTTACCCTCCACACTTCCCTCCAATACTAAATTTGTGATCCACTGATGCCTCAGAATGTGTCCTACCAATCAATCCTTTGTTCTAGTCAAGTTGTGCCACAAATTCCTCTGCTCCCCAATTCTATTCAGTACCTCCTCATTAGTTATGTGATCTACCCATCTAATCTTCAGCATTTTTCTGTAGTGCCACATTTCGAAAGCTTGTATTCTCTTCTTGTCTAAACTATTTATTGTCCATGTTTCACTTCCATACATGCCTATACTTCACACAAATACTTTCAGAAACGACTTTCTGACATTCAAATTTGTACTAGATGTTAAAAAATTTCTCTTAGTCAGAAACATTTTCCTTGTCATAGCCAATTTACATGTCACAAGTATATCTTCTTTACTCAAACCCTCCTCAGTTATTTTGCTCCCCAAATAACAAAACTCATTTACTATTTTAAATATCTCATTTCCTAATCTAATACCCTCAGAATCACCCAATTTAATTTGACTACATTCCATTAACCTCATTTTGCTTTTAGTGTTGTTCATCTTATATTCTCCTTTCAATACACTGTCCATTCCATTCAGTTGCTCTTCTAGGTCCTTTGCTGTCTCTGAGGGAATTATAATGCCATCAGCAAACCTCAAAGCTTTTATTTATTCTCCATGGATTATAATTCCTACTCCAAATTTTTCTTTTGTTTCCTTTACTGATTGCTCAAAATACAGATTGAATAACATGGGGGATGGGCCAGAACCCTGTCTCACTCCCTTCTCAACCACTCCCCTTGGCTCTTATAATTGTAATCTGGTTTCTGTACAAATTGTAAATAGCCTTTTGCTCCCTGCCACCTTCAGAACCTGAAAGACAGTATTACAGTCAACATTGTCAAAAGCTTTCTGTAAGTCTCCAAATGCCAGAAATGTAGGCTTGCCTTTCCTTAATCTATATTCTAAGATAAGCCTTAGGGTGAGTATTGTGTCACGTGTTCCAACATATCCACGGAATCCAAATTGATCTTCCCAAAGGTTGGCTTCTACCAGTTTTTCCATTCGTCTGTAAAGAACTTGTGTTAGTATTTTGCAACCGTGACTTATTAAACTGATAGTTCAGTAATTTTCACATCTATCAACACCTCCTTTCATTAGGATTGGAATTATTATATTCTTCTTGAAGTCTGAGGGTATTTCACTTGTCTCATACATCTTGCTCACCAGGTGGTAGAGTTTTGTCAGGACTTGCTCTCCTAAGGCCGTCAGTAGTTCCAATGGAATGTTGTCTACTCCTGGGGCCTTGTTTTGACTCAGGTCTTTCAGTCCTCCGTCACATTCTTCATGCAGTATCACATCTCCCATTTCATCTTCCTCTACAGCCTGCTCCATTTCCATAATATTGCCCTGAAGTCCATTGTCCTTGTATAGACTCTCTATATATTCCTTCCACCTTTCTGCTTTCCCTTCTTTGCATAGGACGGGTTTTTCATCTGAGCTCTTGATGTTCATACAGGTGGTTCGCTTTTCTCCAAAGGTCTCTCTAATTTTCTTGTAGGCAGTATCTATCTTATTCCTACTCATATGTGCTTCTATGTCTTTACATCTGTCCTCTAGCCATCCTTGCTTCGCCATTTTGCACTTCCTGTCATTCTCATTTTTGAGATGTTTGTATTCCTTTTTGCCTGCTTCATTTACTGCATTTCTGTATTTTTTCCTTTCATCAATTAAATTCAATCTCTCTTCTGTTACCCAAGGATTTCTACGAGCCCTCTTCTTTTTACCTACTTGATCCTCTGCTGCCTTCACTATTTCATCTCTCAGAGCTACCCATTCTTCTTCTACATTCCTTTCCCCTGTTCTTGTCAATTCTTCCCTAATGCTCCCCCTGAAACTCTCTACAACCTCTGGTTCTTTCAGTTTATCCAGGTTCCATCTCCTTAAATTTCTACCTTTTTGCAGTTTCTTCAGTTTCAATCTACAGTTCATAACCACTATATTGTGGTCACAGTTCACATCTGTCCCTGGAAATGTCTTACAATTTAAAACCTGGGTCCTAATTCTCTGTCTTACCGCTATGTAATCTATATGAAACATTCAGTGTCTCCAGGCCTTTTCCATGAATACAACCTTCTTTCATGATTCTTAAACCAAGTTTTAGCTATGATTAAGTTATGCCCTGTGCGAAATTCTACCAGGCGTCTTCCCCTTTCATTCCACACCCCCAGTCCGTATTCACCTATTACTGTTCCTTCTCTTCCTTTTCCTACAATCGTATTCCAGTCCCCCATGACTACTAAATTTTAGTCTCCCTTAACTATCTGAATAATTTCTTTTATCACATTTCTTCAATCTCTTCATCATCTGTGGAGCTACTTGACATACAAACTTGTACTAGTGTGATAGATGTGGGCTTCGTGTCTATCTTGGCTACAAATAGGCATTCAATATGCTGTTCATAGTACCTTACCTGTGTTCCTATTTTTTTATTCATTATGAAACCAACTCCTGCATTCGTCCTATATGATTCTGTATATATAACGCTGTATTCCCCTGACCAGAAGTCTTGCTCTTCCTGTCACCGAACTTCACTAATTCCCGCTACATCTAACTTTAACCTATCCATTTCCCTTTTTAAGTTTTCTAGCCTACCTGCCCTATTAAGGGATCTGACATTCCACACTCCAATCAGCAGAACACCAGTTTTGTTTCTCCTTATGACGACATCCTCCTTAGTAGCCCCCACCCCGAGATCTGAACGGGGAACTATTTTACCTCCAGAATATTTTACCCAAGAGGATACCACCATCATTTAACCATACAGTAAAGCTGCATGCCCTCGGGAAAAATTACGGCTGTAGTTTCCCCTTGCTTTCAGCCATTCGGAGCACCAGCACAGCAAGGCCGTTTTGGTTAGTGTTACAAGGCCAGATCAGTCAATCAGCTTGACTGTTGCAACTGCAACTACTGAAAAGACTGCAGCCCCTCTTCAGGAACCACACATTTGTCTGGCCTCTCAACAGATACCCCTCCGCTGTGGTTGCAACTACTGTACGACACTATTTTGCTGAGGCACGCAAGCTTCCCCACCGATGACAAGGTCCATGGTTCTTGGGGGAGATGATATGTTATGTTATGTGAATAATATTTGGTCTTTTGTCAGTATTAGCTTATATCATCTCACATATAAGTGATTGTACTTTAAGCATTTCTGCCCGTTTCACACTTTCTTACACGTATACAAATACGGTGATGACAGTTTAAAGGACACCGATACTAATAATAGAAGATGCCTAAACACCTGTGTGTTGTATGCTTCATAAAAAGAAAAAAAGCCAGGAGTTTCTCCCCATGTGAATCTACAACAAATTCCACCTGCTCACAAACAGATCTCGCATTAAAATTACCACGTAAGCAACAACCAGTCGCAAAATCATGTTTTCTTTATTTACTTTTGCAAATCGACCTACATTTGTTCCTTTTTACTAATTTGTACAATCGCTTTTTGGCGTATATAACAGTACTATGTGGCTGACAAAATCTTTGTCAATATATCCCTTTTTTTGTAAATATTTCAGTATTCTATCATTATATTTTACCTCACGTTGTATTTAATTTCTTCTTCTCATTTTTATTTTAACTGTATCTTTTCGCATAGAGGGTGGGTTTGCTTTGCAGCGCCCCCTTACAGTTTCTCGTTGTCACAGTCAATTCTCGATGAATCAATTTATGTTTGGCCTCTGCTTAAGACAGTGTTACTACTCAGGGCACATATTTGTTGAAAGGTAAATTTGTATGCGCATTTTAAATGGTTTAATGCATCTATGTACATTTAATTGGTTTTACGTTGCTTTATGTACATTTATTCATTTGGTCACTGTTATTAATTATTTTTATTTTTATTCTCGTATTTGTAGCTGTTAATCAGTTGAAATCGATTTGCAAAAGTAAATAAAGAAAACACGATTTTGTGACCGGTTGCTGCTTACTCCATAAATTTTCAGTTTACAGCCGCTGCACAACTTGGGAACCACATGGAGCCCACCATTCGCAAGATCTCACACTGCAACATCACACCCAGATTATTTCTAAAATGGAGCGACAGTCAACCACACCCTTTCACAGGAGCTACGTCAGAGTGGCTGTAAACTCCCACTTTAAGTTCATCAGAATTACTGGGTCACAGTGTCTGTCCTTTGCTCGTGAGATTCTAAAAAGCAACGACGAATTTCGTCCATTGAAGTGCAACATTTAACTCGGATACATTATAGACAGTGACAGATACGCTCTAAAGTTCCATCCAAACGAGTTTCGTACCTTTTGAGAGCTGATTCGGTAACTTAAAAAAACCATTTATCATTAAACTTATAAAACTATTAAAATAAACTGTCAGATAGCACACTCGGTACTCAGACCACCTGTGTGTCAGCCACAGTTGAGCGACAGCCGTTCGTGTGGAGAAACAGCTCACCGGCAGTGGTGCCCGTGTAGAACGCCACACAGTGGTCGCAGCTAAACTGGCGGACTGCACGGCTGCTTCCACAGGTGACCCTGCCTCTGATGTCTTTAAATATGTCTGCTTGTGTCTGTATATGTGTGTGTGTGTGTGTGTGTGTGTGTGTGTGTGTGTGTGTGTGTGTGTGTGTGTGTGTGTGGGCGGGCGCGCGCGCGCGAGAGAGTGTATACCCGTCCTTTTTTCCCCCTAAGGTAAGTCTTTCCGCTCCCGGGATTGGAATGACTCGTTACCCTCTCCCTTAAAACCCACATCCTTTCGTCTTTCCCTCTCCTTCCCTCTTTCCTGATGAGGCAACAGTTTGTTGCGAAAGCTTGAATTTTGTGTGTATGTTTGTGTTCGTTTGTGTGTCTGTCGACCTGCCAGCACTTTCATTTGGTAAGTCACATCATCTTTGGTTTTTTTATATATATATATATATATATATATAATTTTGAACAAAATTCTTTACAGAGCATTACAATGTCTCAGTGCAAACGACACTTGACATAAGAATGTAAGCTACGTGTACTTTTTGCCTATACGGGATACAAAAATAGTAGCGGATTTACCGGGTGATCAAAAAGTCAGCATAAACTTGATAACTTAATAAACCATGGAATATAGTAGATAGAGAGGTAAACATTAACACACATGCTTGGAATGACATGGGGTTTTATTAGGAAAAAAAAAAAAAAAAAAAAAAAAAAAAAAAAAAAAAAAAAAAAAAACCATATTGCTAGATGCGTGAAAGATCTGTTGTGCGCGTCATTGGGGGTGATGATCGTGTGATCAGCCGCCACTTTCATCATGCTTGGCCTCCCAGGTCCCCAGACCTCAGTCCGTGCGATTATTGGCTTTGGGGTTACCTGAAGTCGCAAGTGTATTGTGATCGACCGACATCTCTAGGGATGCTGAAAGACAACATCCGACGCCAATGCCTCACCGTAACTCCGGACATGCTTTAAAGTGCTGTTCACAACATTATTCCTCGACTACAGCTATGTTGAGGAATGAAGGTGGACATATTGAGCATTTCCTGTAAAGAGCATCATCTTTGCTTTGTCTTACTTTGTTATGCTAATTATTGCTATTCTGATCAGATGAAGTGCCATCTGTCGGACATGTTTTGAACGTTTGTATTTTTTTGGTTCTAATAAAACCCTATGTCTTTTCAAATTTATACTGACTTTTTGATTACCCGGTAGCTGACCTCGAAAAGGCTACGAACAATTTTCCGCGCGTAAAGACGGCATTTAGTAAATACAGTTCTGCTCTTTGAACCATTTCTCCCTGCAACTCATTTATAATGATTCCAAATGCAATTTTAATAGGCAACTCTCTCTTGTTAATTGAAAAGGTATGCTCAGATGACATGTTATTAAGTTTATCTGTGGTATTGCAGTAGTTTTCCCAGTTTCAGTCAGCTGAGCATTAATTGCAAACAGGGGATGCATGTGAAACTTTCACCCTTTTATAGTTTTAAATAATGATAGTATTTAGAATAAGTGTAGTTGTAGGCACAAGGATAGTTGTTGAGAATGAAAACTAAGTTTGTCGTTTTGGAAAGTATACTGGTTTAGAAAAGTCAGCTTGTACAATGGGCAGAGAGAATGGATCATTGCAGTGGTCCACGGTTATTGTCAATGACAATTCTGAATGCAAATTATCCAGTTAATAAGTACTTTGAAACAAATAAAATGGTATTTGTAATAACATAATATGAAAAAGAAGTATCTTATTTGTGATAAATAAAGTAGCTTTGTAAAACAGAGGCACGAAGCTGGGCATCCACGATACCATTTTGTGTACGATAGGTAAAAGTCTCTTTTGTGTTACTTACTCACTTTACTTTACTTTACTTTACTTTACTTTAGTTTACGCGATCAGGCCCAGAGGACTGCGCGCTGCTACGAGGTTCCTCCTCCACTGAGTTCTGTTTTGTGCCTCCTGGCATCAATCATTCTCTATTCCAATCTGCAGCAAGTCCTTACGGATCCCATCCCCCCTTCTCTTCTTCGGTCTTCTTAGTGGACATCTTCCACAGGGAGTATAATCCGTAGCTTTCAACGGCCGTCGGCATTTACCCATCCAGCTGAGATGTCCTGCCCGTACAAAGTGCTCGGTTCTCATCAGTCCTACAATGTTTGGTCTATTGTATATTTTGTCTAGCTCACAATTATATCTGATCCTCCATTCTCCAGTGATCTCATCTCGTACCAGACCAAAGATCTACCTTAAGACTTTCCACTCAAAAACAAGAAGATTGTTCGAGACTTTTTTTGCAGACACTCCAAGTATGTGACTGGGGAGACAAGGTGTGGGAGATCTGTTTCTGGACATAATGAGGAGAGTAAATTCTATCTGTGAAGGCCTCACTGAGACCCTCAACATGTCTGGAGAGGAAGTACTCGTCTCTCCAGAGAAAATGACCACAGGTGGCTCAGCTGTACAGAATGGACTCTGGCCGAGGAGCGGATGTCAGCTGTCGAGCGAGATAGGTAGGCAGGTCCCACATGTAAGGAGGTGCCGACGGAGCCATCCGGAGGCAGTCGACCTCGAGGAAGGTGGCCTGTTCTGACGAGGAGGGGAAAAGGTGTTAAAATTCTGGAGGAATAAGGATAGTGTCCTCCCACTCACTACAGATCATGAAGATGCCACACAATGCCTCCCACCTGTGTGGTGAGAAGCAGTGCATCCAACTCCATACTGTTGTTACTTCGTACCCAGATTTCCCAGTCCTAGTGCTGTTTCCCATTGTTACCGTTCTCTATCGCATCACATTATACAGTGTGTCAATATCTTTCTCTGCTTTCCTGAATTTCCTCATCAGTTCCTAAACTACACACCATCCCACTCTCTTACCACGCACCTCACGAACTACCGACAGCCGAGTCACCGTGCGCCTTACAATGCACAGCAGTGTGCCCGAGTGTACCCTAGGTGCACAACCCTCACACATTCTCCCTGATGACGTAATTATTCCTGGACTGTCAAACTGATTGCACCCCTTCACTTCACTCCTGCATTTTCCACATTCCTCGTGGGCCTGCCCGCACTACACATTTTCTTACACCTCGTAGTTTACAGTTATTTGCCTCATCCGCTCAGGCACACACCGTTCTGACCTCGTCCGATCCATTTACACGTGCTGCTTTTCCTCTCTACACTCAGATATACCCACCAATCTGCACCACACATAATTACTATACTTTTTTTCTATTTTGTTTGTGACCTCATCCACCTTTCATTTTCACCTTGTTTTTTTTGTTATATTTCATCTGATTTTTCCTTTCCTCACTATTCTTCATTTCGTTCTGTCTTTTTTGGGGTTTTAAGACAGTCCATCATATTTTTACTTTTTTTTGTCCTCCACTACAGATCCTTGCTCCTTCCATATGCACCAACATGGAAAAGTTTCCCTTTTTCTAGCCAGAACACAGACCCACATACTGTTCCTGTGTTGTTGCTCAGCTTCTGACATCTCCCAAAAGGTCTGATCATCAAATTATCCATCTCCAGCTGCAACCCATTCCTCCATAATGACACCTACCTGTTCATATTCCACCAGTCCATAGCTCTCACCGACAATCCTAAACTGAAACGAATGCCCTAACATGTAAGCTTTCACGGCCGGTGTCTTCATCAATTAAAACTTCCGGGCTGAATTGCCGTGGTCTGTATATAAAACTACTTCTCCTTCCTGACGTTTCGTCGCCTACTGCGGGCAACATCTTCTGAGGTGAGTCGGTGACCGGCTGCTAGGCGCTGGAGGTCCCGCTTATACAGAGTGCTTAGATGGTGCCACCACTCGTCACGTGCTTTCGACTTTAAAACTATCTCCGGCTAGAAGCTGTAATCGACAGAGATGGTACTAGCCAGAGATAGTTTTAAAGTCGAAAGCACGTGACGAGTGGTGGCACCATCTAAGCGCTCTGTATAAGCGGGACCTCCGGCGCCTAGCAGCCAGTCGCCGACTCACCTCAGAAGATGTTGCCCGCAGTAGGCAACGAAATGTCAGGAAGGAGAAGAAGTTTTATATACGGACCACGGCAATTCAGCCCGGAAGTTTTAATTAATGAAACAAATGCCATCCAGGAATTAAAGCAGGTGGACAACACCACTTCAAAACACTCACCAATCAGTTAACCTCATAATCCCACATAATACCAAATCCACAACAATCACAAGAGCCTCCATCAAACCCTCCCTTACAGACCTACTTCCACCACATGTTCGCATTTCTGGAAGCCTATTCTGTAAGCTCGTACCTTCATTAAGAGACTGCAGTGGGGCACTGTGTCAAATGCTTTTCAGAAATCTGTGAATATGGAATCTGCATGTTGCCCTTCATCCATAGTCCACAGTATATCATGTAAGAAAAGGGCAAGCTGAGTCTCATGTGAGTGACGCTTCTTGAAAACCTGTCGATTTGTCGACATAAGCTTTTCAGTCTCTTGGAAACTTATTATATTTGAACCCAGAATACGTTCCAGAATTCTCCAGTTCCCCACAATGGAAACACCTCCTCAGCACCAACTGTATTGATAAGACTCAACCCAAAACTAATATTGGACTCTGTCTTGCTCAATTTCCTCTCCATTCAATCGTGATCAGCACCCCACTCCCCCCAATTATCCCTTTCCTGAATTCCCTAATCTCAAACCTTTCGCCACCCTCATTCCCCAAATCCCTCAACACAGAAACTAACCCCACATCCACAGAAAGAACTGCAATCCAGCACCCAAATACTGATCCCAAGCTTATAAAGCTAGCTGCAACAAAGACTCCACGACTTTGATACCTGGTGTAAACCTTCAATTGGGCAATCCCATTAGTTCATAATCAGACAAGTGTGTCTCTGACAATAATATTATCTTTGAACTTTTCCATTTGGTCCGTGTTTGCATAGAAAAATAGTAATATCAGAAAATTGAGTTCGCCTTGATGCAAAACACCTTGTTACTTGTTTATTTCTTTATTATCCCAAACTAGTTTCGGCGACAATCATCATCATCATCATCGGTGTTTTTTTTTTAATCTTATTTATTGTATGTTACAGCACGTTTTAAGCAATTATTGGCACTGTCTGTGATGTATTTTCTGTGCTCTTTTTTCTGTTGCTGTCTTTTTACTTGGCGTACATCATGTCATGTTTGTTGGATGGTATGTGGCTGCTTTTATACACAGAAAAACAAAACTTTTGCACTTTGTTTCTGAACCAGAATATTACACCATCTTCAACTGTGTGTACACAATTAGTTATGATGCACCCTGAATTTGTCAGGTGTTTGGCAGTCTCTGTCTTCCCCTATAGTTTTTAGCCACTAGTACTGTGGAAATCATTCTCTAATGTTTTTAAACGTCATGTCATCCCGTCCTTTCTTCTTGTCAGTGTTTTCCGTATGTTATCTTCTTTACTTGTACTGTGAACAACTTCCTCACTCTTTATCAGCCACCTAATTTTCAACACCCTTCTATAGAGTCACATCTCAAACACTTTGGGCCTCTTCCCTTCCTGGTTTTTCCCACAGTCCACAATTCACTACCACCCAGTCCTGTATTCCAGACATATATTCCCAGAAATTTCTTTGTCGTATTTTAGCCAATGGTTGATACTAGCAGACTTCTTCTGATGATGAATACCCTCTATGTTAGTCTGCTCTTTATGTTTCCCAGACTTTGCCCATCACGTTTTTTTGTTCCAAGGTAGCACATTCTTTAATTTTGTCTACTTTGTGGTCACCAATTTTGGTGTTCAGTTTATCACTAATATCATTTCTACTACTTCTCATCATTTTCATCTTTCTACAATTTACTCTCAAGCCGCATTTACCATTATTAAACTGTTCATTCCTGTCAACAGCTCCTATAATTCCTCTTCATTTTCACCGAGGATAGTGATTCTGTCAGTGAATATTATCAATGGTATCCTTTCGACTTAAATTTTAACCCCACTCTGGCACCTTTTCTTTTATTTCCACTATTGCCTCTTCAATGCTGAAGGTTGAAAAGTGGGGGCAAAAGAGTACATACCTCTCTTACACCCTTTTTAATTTGAGTGCTTCACTCTCGATCTTCCTTCTCACTGTTGCCTCTTTGTTCTTGTACATATTGTATATTATGTGTTTTGCTATTCCTTACTTCTATTGTGTTCCAAATTTAGAACATAACCATTTTGCATTGTCAAGCACTTTTTCCAGGTCAACAAATCCTACAAAAATTTGTTTATTTTTCTTATGTCTTGCTTCCATTATGTCACAACTGCCTATCTACTGCTGATTCTCATCCGACACATCCTCAGTTTTCTTTTGCACTCTCCTGTACACTATTCTCGTCAGCCACTTCCACGCGTGAACTGTTATACCGACTCTGCGACAGTTCTCGCACTTGTCTGTCCTCGCTATATTTGCTACTGTGTGGGTGATATTTTTCCAGAGAGTTGGGTGGTTTGTCTCCAAACTCTTAGATTCTATGCACCAACTCGAATAATGGCTCAGTCGCCACTTACAAAAATAATTTCAAAAACTTCAGAGAAGTGTTATCTACCCCTTCTTCCTTATTTGACAGCAAGCAATCTGAAGTTCTAACTAATACCGGATCTGCTACGTATTTCATACCAACTACCATTCTTCTTCATTCCCATCATCAGTGATACATGCTGTCACTGTACTCTTTCCACATATTCACTCTCTTCTCTACATACACTGCTGGCCACCGTAAATGCAACACCGAGAAAGACAAGAGGTAGCACAACAAGATTTATTTTTTAGATAACATGTTGACCAAGTATCAAATAATTACGTTTACAGACGTCTGTGACATGTGGTTCCTGCCAGAATCAGTAGCCAGAGTAGCCGCCATTGTTGGAGATCACCGTTGCCACACGTCTCGGCATTGAGTCAAAGAGACGTCGGATGTGTTCCTGGGGTACAGCAGCCCAAGCAGCTTCCACACGTTGCCAAAGATCATCTGGTGTGGCAGCTGGGGATGTAATCTGGGTCACTCGTTGAGCAACCGTGGACCACACGTTTTCTATCGGCGAAAGATCCGGAGAGCGAGCCGGCCAGGGAAGCAATTCTATCTGGTTATTGACGAAGAACCTTTGGACAATGCGTGCCACGTGTGGTCGCGCATTATCCTGTTGAAATATGGCTGTGGTCGAGCCCTGAAGAGAAGGAAGGACAACTGGCTCCAGCACCTCGGATATGTAGCGCCGGCTATTTAAAGTACCGGCAATGCGTATTAGAGGCGTGCGAGAGTAATATCCAATACCGCCCCATACCATAATACCCGGTGCAAGACCAGTGTGGCGGTGCATAACGCAGCTGTCCAGCATCGTCTCTCCACGGTGTCTCCACACTCGAATCCGACCATCGTGGTGCTGCAGACGGAAGCGTGCCTCGTCAGTAAAGACAACGTCATTCCATTCTGCCGTCCACATCCGTCTGTCATCACACCATTGGCGACGGAGACGTCTGTGGTTCTGCGTCAATGGTAGACGAAGCAATGGACGTCTTGCGGACAGACCACTCTGCTGTAAACGGTGTCGAATGGTATGCACAGACACTGGATGATGCGTTACAGATGCAATGTGCTGTGGTACGGTTCGGGATGTCACTGAGCGATCCGTCACTGCCGTGCGCACAATTTGCCTATCAGCACGTGCAGTGGTGCACCGAGGTGAATGCGATCGACCACGTCAGTCCGTCGTACCCTCCTGCATCCAACGGTCACATATCCGCATTACAGTTGTTCGGTTTCGTCCAACACGACTAGCGATTTCTCTGTTGATAATCCACAATCTCGGTAAGCCACTATCCTTCCTCTGTCGAACTCGGATACTCGATCAAAAGATGTTCGCTGTTGTCTACGAGGCATAACTGATCATCTTGTGAAACAACCACAAGATAAACACACGTGCCGAACGTACACTCGTTGAAATCGTCAAGCCTTAAATGGCGCTATGAGGTGGCGCCACAGGCGCGCGTGATGTGCGTCTGCGCTGAAATTCTAATCAGTTGCATATCTCATCACTGCAAACCCATGGTGTAAATTTCACTCGATTCGGATGCTTCCTTCAGGGTGTTGCATTTACGGTGGCCAGCAGTGTATAACAGTGGAATTCCTATTGTTGCACTCTTAATATTGACAGCCTTGCTTTTAATTTCATCAAAGATTGTTTTGACTTTTCTATCTGCAGAATCAGTCCTTCCAACATCCATTTCTTTTTTGATTTCTCCACATTTTTCCTGCAGCCATAATTCCTTGGCTTCCATGCCCTTCTTATTTATTTTGTTCTTAATGATTTTTATTGTTATAGTCCTATATTCGCCTAGGTATTTTTGTATCACCTCCTTTTGTCAATTAATTTAAGTATTTCTTATGTTACATAAGGTTTCCTCAAAGTTATCTTCCTTATACCTGTCCAACTTCTGTCACTGACAGAATACTGTGGTATTCATGATCACAGTAACTAGAGCCTCGGAAAGCTTTAAAGGTACATCATTCATCAGGATGTCGGTGTCCCACTTCTTTAGGCATTGATTCCTCTGTATGATCAAACTTCAGCTTGCTCTTCATTGTTACTTAACTGGGTTCTTAGTCTGTATGTGCTCCTGGGTGCACCCTACAATCTAATATCTGATTTCAGAATCTAACAATGGAAACACCAGTTTGGAATGTCAACAATATATGGAAAAGGATAGATTGATACTCACCATAAAGATGATACTTTCAGTTGCAGACAAGACTGTTACAATTTAGCTTTTGGCCAAAGCCTTCTTAAAAAAAAAAAAAAAATTCATTCATACAAGCAAGCACACCTCACACACACACACACACACACACACACACACACACACACACAAAACTGCATGTGTTGCATGTGAATGTGAATGTGTGTGTGTGTGTTTCCTTTCCTTTTCTGAAGAAGATTTTGGCCTACAGCTAAACCTTAACAGTCTTTTCACTGTGCCTGTCTGCATCTTTATAGTGAGTAACAATCTATCCTTTCCATTATATTGTTAATTTCAGTAGGTGTAGTTCCATCTCAGACCAGCAAGCTGCCTTCCTCAGTGACGACAAATGTCTCACGTACGGTTCCGTAAGTACCTCCGTCCACTTCAAACCTACCACCCAACGAAGAAGCTCTATTATGAAAGATGCCACCAATTCTATACTAAGAAATCCCTTACGTATAGCCTAGCCATCTGTGGCTTTACCACCTGCAGTGCCGAGCAGACTCTCTTTAAACGAGCTCGGAGTCTCACCGAAGCCTTCACAGACCGAAATTGACCTGACCACCCAGTCCAGAAACAGATCCCTTGCACTTTCTCTCCCCAGTCACCTAGCAATCCCCTCGTACCCACCGACTGGCCACAAAGGAGCAGATCACTTTGTGACTAGTGCCATCCAGGATTGGAACAAGTGAATCACCACTAGGGTTGGGACTGCCTCTCGTGTCCTGAAATGAGGAATGTCCTCCTCACTATCTCCCCCGACCCCCCTACAGTAGTATCCCACCGCTCATCTGACATACGCGATATCTCTGTCTGTTCCTACTCCACCCTCGATCCTAAACCCTACCCTCGTGCCGATATCCCAGTAATAGACCTACGTGCGAGACCTGTTCCGTACTTCCTATCACTAACAACTACTCCAGTTTCCCACCCCATCAAAATCTGGGCCACCTGTGGTAGCAGCCACGTCGGCTGTGTACTTACCTGCAACCACTGTGTGGCATTTCTGGTCCTACATAAACTCGCTAAGTGTATCTGAGGCTTTCGTCCGGTCACTCGATGTCCAGTCTGGTGTGGCAGTCGAAGTGAAAATGGAAGCTTTAAATTCCACACGTACGAAATCGTTAACACGAGAGAACCGTACGAACGTACCGTCGTTTGAACACTGCACTGAGCCCGATACGGATGACATAGTAATAAGCGTCTCTCGTGTAAAGAAACAACTGAAAGAGTTGCAAACAAATAAGTCACCAGGTTTGTATGAAATTGTAATTCAGTATTACAAAGAGTACTCTACGGCTCGGCATTTATCGCAAATCACCCAGCGCAAAGGCCTACTCGACTGTAAAAAAATGCAGCTGACTCCCGTATACGAGAAGGGTAAAGGAATTGACTCACAAAATTAGACACCAATATCCTTAACATTTGTTTGCTACAGAATTCTTGAACATGTTCTGAGCTCTAATATAATAAATTTTTTAGGGACTGAAAATCTCATGTCCAGAAATTAACTCAGTTATAAAAAGCATCGCACGTGTGAATCTCGGCTCGTCCTTTTCTCACGTGATATACTGCAAACTGTAGATGAAGGGCACCGGCACTGGGCAGATCCCATACTTCTAGATTTTCAGAAAGTATTCCACTGCAGGCTCTTAATGAAAGTACAAGTTCCCTGATACGTGAGTGGCTCAAAGACACTTTAAATTATAGAAATGGTGAGTGTTCGTCAGAGACGAGGGGATTGTCAGGAGTGCCCCAGGGAAATGCGACGGGACTTCTGTTATTATCTATATATATAATATATAATAATCTATATCTATAATATCTGAGACGGGGTGGGCAGCAACCTGCCGTCATTTGCCAGTGACGTCGAGGTGTACGGCAATGTGTCGTCACTGAGTGACTGCAGGAGAAGACGAAATGACTCGGACGGAATTTCTCGTTGGTGTGATGAATGGCAGCTAGCCCTAAATGTAGGAAAATGTAAGTTTATGTGGATGAGTAGCAAAAACTAATCCGTAATGTTCGGATGTAGCATTAGTAGTGTCCTGTCTGACACAGTCACATCATTTAAATATCTGTGTGTAACACTGCAAAGCGGTACGAAACGGAACGATCGGGTAAGAATTGTGGTAGGTAAGGTGAACGGTCGACTTTCATCTATTCGGAGAATTTTAGGAAAGTACGATTCGTCTGTAAAGGAGACTGCATATAGGGCACTAGTGCGACCTAGTCTCGAGTCCTGCTCGAGCGTTTGGGATCTGCAGTAGGTCGTACATTTTTCCCTCAGACCATCTGCGAGTGGAGCAGGACAGGAAATGAGTAGTAGTGGTACAGGGTACGGTGGCTTGCAGAGTGCGAATGTAGAGGTAGCATCCCGCGTAGGCACGGAACTGACAAGTTGTCTGTCCACGCAAATGGCCACTGTCCGACTGTGGCCGAGAGACGGCGGCCACACGGCTGCCGAGAGTCACACCCGGTACGGTGTGCTCGACTTCGACGACCACTTCGCGGCCCGTGCCGTCTGGATTTTTACCTGAACTGCATAGGTAGGAACTTGATTAGGAACGTATCTACCATTCCTGTAACTCCCCTAGCCCGACTTCTGCCAGTCCCCGGCCTCCACCGTCCTGTAACCTCTACGGTGCCCTCGCCCCGGCCTCTACGCACTTTCTATCCCTCCGGAGTACCTGCATATTCCTTTCTCCTTCTCTTTTTCTCTCCTATCCCATTTTAATAGACTCCATCCCCAATGCATTAAGCACTCACAAGAAATGTTTATGTTCACCACTTAACTTACTTAAATGCCAGAGGAGCAACTCCAGGCGGTAGTCGAATAGGGATCGATATCCTGAGTTCCTGCAAGTTCTTCAGCTTTCCCAGGGCAGTGAACGCCTCTCTCGGTATACTGTGGGCCATCTCGAAGTCGTCATCCTCGCAGAGTTCCAGACGTTCCAACTCGGTGCAGGCCTCCAGCAACGGTGGGACACAGCTGTGTAACAACAGAAATGGGGTCTTTCAGAATTATTCGTCTCCCGTCACGTTTCAAAAGACCAAAGAAACAGAGTACTTTATATTATAACTCTAAATTAATAGTTCTTATACTGTATTTGCAACAACAACATGTTCAACTGTCACTATCGCATCATTTGCTGCTGAGATCATTACTATTAGTGTCACAGAAAGTATACCCATCAGGGATGAATTATACTAATATATGTCTGCTTGTGTCTGTATATGTGTGGATGGATATGTGTGTGTGTGCAAGTGTATACCGTCCTTTTTTCTCCCTAAGGTAAGTCTTTCCGCTCCCGGGATTGGAATGACTCCTTACCCTCTCCCTTAAAACCCACATCCTTTCGTCTTTCCCTCTCCTTCCCTCTTTCCTGATGAGGCAACAGTTTGTTGCGAAAGCTTGAATTTTGTGTGTACGTTTGTGTTTGTCTGTGTGTCTTTCGACCTGCCAGCGCTTTCGTTTGGTAAGTCACATCATCTTTGTTTTTTGATAAATTATACTAATATACGTTAGACATAATGGTGAGAGTTAAGGCCCAACATATTAACACATTAAGTTGGTGATGAAATAGTGTTTCCGAAGTCAGCTTTTAATACTGCTGAGGCTTCAACATACAGTTTTTTCTCTTTTTTGTTTTTTGTCTTCAGAAACTGGGCATTTCATATTTATTTATTGTGTGTACATGATGACCAATAAGTCAGTGCTGCCAGCTGTTGCTTGCTCATGTAATTCAGTAAAATAAGTAAAACAAAAAGTTCTGTTACAACATTCTGCCTTTAAATGATTATTGACATATATAGGCACAATTGTTCGTGAGAATATACTGCCGAAATGAAAATCTTTGTATGAGACATCTTCGTAAACAACACGTAGGTTCTCGAAGCTGGTGTTTAGTCCAGTTTAAACTTCTGGGCTGAGAAGCTGAGGTCAATATATAAAACTTTTCTCTGGCTCTTTGTCTCCCGTTTTGGGAGACATCTTCAGAAGTAAATGGTACGCTGCCGGTATTGCCCATTGACGAGTGCCCGTCAGTCGATCGGACACCCACGTGTATTTAGAGCCAGTGTGGAGCATCTCTTCTACTATTGCCCGTGAATCGTCGTCTCACGTGCAAAAACAGTCATTTCGAAAGACTACATTGGCTCGATGACCTCTTGTCAAAGTACAGGGTTTACGCAAAAGGGGGCAACAGATATCTAGAATTAACATTTGACAAACTACAAAAGATACAAACACAATTCCAGTGATCCTAGACAGAGAAAAGTTAAAAATTCTGAACAGTCTGTGCAGAAGTTTAGCTAAAGCCACAGTGGTATTGTTACATGTTTATAGGAATTACCATTTATGTGCTGAAATCAGGAAAATTTGAGTCCAGAGGATAACATGAGTGTGGAAAATCTCCACATTAGTCTATTCACTGAGAGCTGGAATGAAACAGACACAGTTTCACGTGACTACGCACGACCTGTTCCAGCAAAAACAGAGTGTCGAAAATCCTTCGTGCACACTCTCCACGTGGCGGTCACGCTGACATCGCAGTGAAGCATACGTCGCTTGTGAAAAACCTTATATTTCAATATTGGCTTATAGTATAATCCAAGAAGTCATAAAAACCCAACAGGTGGCATAGCAGACTCAAACACAAGTGATTTTGGTTACAATAATGGTAAAGGAAGAATAAAACTTATTCTGTTGAAGTTGAACTGCTTTGATTTAAGTTTATAACAAAACACTCTTTTCTCTCTTTTATAATGCAGTCTAATTTCCACATTTGAGGTTAAACTTTTTCCATCACATGGAAAACACATTTGTTTCACTCTTCTGCAGTCACTTCTTGTTTTAATAGTTCTTTAGCTTCTGACATTTTGTATGTTCTGTCTTTTTCTGCAACACAGCCTTCGATTTTGGCCCAAACTACCTCGATTATGTTTAATTCACCAGGTATGGAGGAATTAGAAGAAAAGTTTTCCCTGCTCCATCAGCCATTTCATCCACTGCGTATTCTTTGTGCACTACTCTGTTCTTTTTTAACAATTTCCAGTAATTCTTTCTTCAATACTCCATTTTCCAATAACAATATTTTTAGATTTTAGTTATTCCGGTATATCTCGCTTATTGGCATTCAGATTAGGTACTTCTTCTTTTCAACAAGAATAGCACGACACGTTATCGAGAACAGTAACTTCTTTTTGCTGAAGCCAAAGAAAAAGTCTTCAAACCACTTCTCGAATGTACTGTTGCACATCTCCTCACAGTAGCCTCCACTTTTCTTGGGCCCATCTTGGATTTGAAAGTTCACACACTGCCTCTGACAAAACCTGCTTTGCTCCCAATATGTGTGATAATCAGGCATTTACCTTTACCTGTTTCCAGTGGATAATGCAGATAGAAATGCTTGTTTAGATGATTTTATGGACTTATGCACCCAGACGTTACTTCAGGTATGTCGTGTATTTGGCCATGTCTCGTCCAAACAATAGACGGGTCTTCCTTCATCTCTCAACAATTTATCATTTGTAGGTGACACTGCCTCCCTGAAATCATCTCTGTCTATTAGCACGCTACTGCATCCACACCGAAAGTATTTAAAATTAATTTCTTTTAAAACTGTATGATAATAAAATGATATATGAAAGTTGCTCAAATGTGGATTTTTAATCGTGGCCACAAGCACTTTGTCAATTGTTAGTGACCTGTTACAAAAAATTTCCTTCGTATCGCAGTTCTATCGAAGTCACCAATACTTCCTGAAACTTTGTCATGATTTTTCTTTCTTGGGAGACTTTGAAGAGTGTGACAACCAAGTTTTTTTCAAAACAATATTGGTCACTGACTGCTCTGGATACAACAGCTCCATTTTACACAGATTACGAGCCATGTGCTTCTCCACAGAAGTTAATGACTTCTTCTTTGATCACTTCTCAGTTAGAGTCAAATCTGACAAGTCGGCCTCGCTCACCGTCTCCGCAGAGGACAACGTGACAAGTTTACTCCTATGTTATACAAATAGAAATAAAGGGGATAGCTACTAGGTGACCACAAAAATAATGAATGACGAATGTGATTACAATTACTGACACTGACACACGAATAATCAAAAACTGGGCTTTCAAACGAGACGAACTTTACAATCAGATTCTAAGATCACACACTAATGACTTACAATCGCAACGGACGTGGCCAAACTGAGTGAAGTGTGCCCCGTATTGCTCACCTCTCGGTGGCAGTGCTGCGGTCACATGCCTCGTCGTGTCCGCAGGCTGTCTGTCATTTCAGTGAATGGAGTGTAGTACTGGAGTACTTGCGAGACTAAACTGGAGGTGTCGGCAGCCGCTCCTACGGTACAGCTACGGTAACTTCCCGACCGACTGCTGTAATTCAGTCAGGGCCTGATCAGTTTATCAGTTCACCACTCAGTAGGTTCGTACACCAGTGATTGTAGTGAGCTCGAATTATGTGTTTCAGAGTGAAGCTTTTGTTACTGCTCGAAATCTGTTGTTCTGTGCTGGATGATAACAAAGATCGTGAGTTATTTTTTATAATTTTTTTTCCCAGTTGTTACATTTATTTCACTTAGATATTACCGCACTGTTTGAAAGTCAGCATCATCTACCAGCATTGCAAATACATGTGCTCACCGAGTATTTTTATGAACATTATTTTCACAATATTTACATTCTATCTGCACGTGTTGGAATGAATAATTTTTTTTTATAGTTTCTGTGTCTCTCTGTATGATGCTTACTAATGAAACAATGATAGTCCAGGTCACAATGATTCCTGATAACAGTTAATTGTCAACAGTCATTAATTTATCAGTGGAAATAAAATAAAAACTATGTCAAGGAACTGGAGTATACTGAATTTAAAGACACAACTGGCGGGACCAACTTGTGATATATTTGCTTTGTGGAATTTACCGTAGTATGTACACAGATATTTCCGGCAAACGTTTCACAACGAAGCTACGTAGTACCAGTAAATAACTAAGGTATCTGCTCCAGTACAAGCTCCCGTAGTAACGTGAACAGCTCCTTCGTACACAAGTTGCTAAGTGCCTCATAATGTTGCTGCTTTCTACTTTGGGTGATAATAATGTACACCAACAAGTTGAAGAGAAATAATTTATGGTAAAATATTATAGACATAAACAGAAAAAGTAATGGATCCAGAATGGTGCCCTGAGCGATACATGTTTCGAAAACTTCCTCATCCATAGGCTGTGTCTATGCAATGAATCATTATCAGCATTTCTTAAATTGTAAGTGCTAATTTGGAAATGACACATTCTGCCTGTTAATTTCACTACGAAATGTGCAGAATAATTTTCACGACAAACTCAGAACCCAAAATGCCCGGGTGAGGCTGGCTTGCTAGGTATTGTTGAATTGCACAGAACTGAACTGGGTACAACTGTTAAATACGGAGGCTTAAACAGTGGCACGGTCACTTACGAATGGAAGTAATTCCGTACCAAACTGACGAAAGCTGACCTGCAGCTTTTTTAAAGGAATCGTAGCAATATTTAGCTATCTACATAACAATCTGTATTTAATAGCCCTTTATACGTACGCGAGAAGAAATATGCCAAAAGTCCACTTACCGTAACGAGAAAGGCGCAGGTTGTACCGTGTAGGGTGAAGATATCGAATACACGGGAAGCACACTCGTCAACCGAAAGTAATTTCGAGTAGAAGTTAGACAATCTTAGGAGGACAGGTAATAACACTCACCTCGTCCCACCCATCGCCCACTTTATGCGTATCGACCTGAGGGTGTTCCTCTTGGCTCTCAGAAAGTACCTCAGGTCTTCCATATTGATATACGTAAACCCAAAGTCGACCTCGGCTAGTTGCGGGCATCCGTTGACCAGAGGTCGCACCAAACAAGGTTCCTGGGTAGAGCTACGATCGAATTCCTTGTATTCCGGTTCCAGATTCAGCACACGGAGGTTGTGCAGCTGCGACAGGGCCTCCGAGCACCTTTCAGACTTCAGCAGTTTGTAGGGAGCCGTCAGTGTGTGTATTCTGGTGCACTTCTCCACCAAGGTCTTCAGTACCTGCAACCGAACGATTCCCCTTCTGTACAAACACCTACAAAGAAAGCAATGGCAAACCTCAAGAAGAAAGAAACTTCGTTACCGGTCATTTAAAAAGATGCTTTCTGTCTTTTCTGAGGCACATAATCAAATTCCAGTGACAGAAGATGCACAGCAGCAAGTCAGGTGGACGCAAACGAAGTCAGTATTAGTGGTGAACAGAAGGACGAGGACGACGATGACGACGTGCGGTTTGTCGGGAGCTCAATTGCACGGTCAATAGCATCCGCACAAAGTTTCAATTTTTTCACAATCCAATGTAGTCACTGCCACGAATGATGACGACAGTAGTGAAATGACGAGGAAAGCACAAACACTCAGTCCCCGGGCAGAGAAAATCTCCAACCCAACCGGGAATCAAACCCTGGACCCCGCGATCCAGAGGCAGCGACGCTAGTCACTAGACCACGAGCTGTGGACTGAACAGCTCCCACATCGTCCACACTCACTGGGCCAACTGGTTGTCAGCTAAGAAACGGCTGGTATTCACTGTGAACAGGTTACAATCTCATCTGGCAAATCCTCGAGGAGTCGGTTCGTACTGTCTGTGTCGCAGCTGCTTCCGACCGCCCCGGTTCTTTTCTAGTCCGACCAAATTCTCTGTTCTCATGACCTACATTGCACGACAACTGAATTTGCCTCGTTTTCTTGTTCTTAACTGACTGTGTACCCTCTCACTAATCATAAACAAATCGGAACAAAATTTCTATTGGGAAAAAGTTGAAAGAAGGAGCAGAATCTATATGCATCCACACTGACAGCAATAACTGGAAGAAATGCTTAGTGTATGAAAAGTTTATTTTGGCTCAATGACAGTTTACGTAATGGTTTTTAGCTTTAGTATCAAACCAATATAACTAGCCAAAATGAATCCCTTAAAGAAACAAACTTACATATGTAAAACAGCTCCAGATGTCTGATTATTTTACAAAATGTGTTAATGTGTTAAATGTCAGACATTAAGGATGGAAGGAAGAAAAAGTTTTGGAAAAGTTTGAATTTATGTTTGAACTTTGTCAGAAGTTCTCGATTTCTGAAAAGCATTCGATTCAGTACCAGACTTATCCTTATTGTCAAAAGTTCAATCGTTGGGGGGAATCGAGTGAAATTTGTACCTGGATTGAGGACTTTTTGGTGGGGAGGGAACAGGGTGTTATCTCAGATGGAGAATCATCATCAGATGTAGAAGTATTTTCAGGTGTGTGCCAAGGAAGTGTGTTGGGAAACTTCCTCTTCATGTCGTGTACTGATAACCTTGTGGGCAATTTTAATAGTAACCTCATATTTTCTGTAGATAATGCAATTATCTATAATGAAGTATTACCTGCAAGTAGCTGCATAAATATTCAGTCAGATCTTGATAAGCTTTCAATGTGGTGCAAAGATTGCCAGCTTGCTTTAAATGTTCAGAAATATAAAATTGTGCACACCTCAAAAAATGTAGTATCCTATGACTACAATATCAATGAGTCAAAGATGGAATCGACCAACTCATTTAAATACCTGGACATATCATTGTAGGGATGTTAAACGGAATGATCTCATAGATTTAGTACCAAATAGCACTAATATGGGATATTGAATGGATACAGAGAAGGGCAGCACAAATGGTCACAGATTTAATTTGACACACGGAAAAGTGTTAAGGAGATGCAGAAGAAATTGAACTGTCAGACTCTTGAAGATAGATGTAAACTATCTTGAGAAAGTCTACTAACAAAGTTTCAACAACTGACTTATAAATGATTACTCTACAAATGCCTACATATCTGTCACACGGAGATCACGAATTAAAATTAGAATAATTATAGCACACACAAAGGCATTCAATCAATCATTTTTCCCAAGCTCCATACGTAACTGCAATAGAAGAAACCCTAATAATTGGTACAACTGGACATACCCTCTGCCGCGCACTTCACGGTGGTTTTCAGAGTACGACTAGATTAGATGTAGATGCAGAATTAGAAGTAGAAGTTATTACGTGCTCTCATTATCAAAAATAGGATAAGTATAGTCTGGGATGAGTTATTCTACCACAACACATATACACAGTTTTTAAGTCTCGTACTGGTCTCATCCCCCCCAGGGGGCTTGCCATTCTTAGGCCACCACGGGGGCCCAGCTTTTGCAGCACCTTTTCCCTTTCGTTCCACGTGTCTGTCCTCTCGTTGAAGTGTGTTCCGAATTTTCAGTAGCCGATATCAGAACAGTCCAACATTTTACGGTCCTTTTAGCTTTCTCCGTTCCCGTTCTCCCGTCCTTCCTCCGCTCCAGTGTTTGAGGTTCCTCCTTTTCTTATTCCTCACTGTGCGCTCCCGAAGGTCGACCCGTGCGTCCGACACGTAACGGGTGATGCGGTAACGCACAACTCGTAGCCCCAGACTGACAGGTGGGGTTCGCACGTACCCCCCGGTACGGACCCGGCCCAGGAGGGGCGGTTGCCCGTGCTGCCACCTTCCCAAACTGCCAATCGGTCCCTCTGTCAGGCGTTCGGGAGGTGCGAACGACCACCTGAGCCAGGAGCGCTCCCCTCCGAGGGAGGCTGACGGTCGGAAGGAGTGTGCCGTCAGAGGCGCCGACAACCGCAGGGGATTTTCTCGCCACGAGCCGATCGTCTCTTCGTAGAAGACGTCTACCAAACGTAAGTGGAATGAGGCTAAAGATTCAGTGACCCTCTGCAACACAGTTCCTCGCCATTTTACAGCTGAAGATGGTCTGTCCTTTAGCTATGGTAAATACATTTATTATTCGGAAAGGTGTCGACGCAATTGCCAGGCACGTGAAATCCTGTTCTCGTTTACACGACGGTACTTCAGTTTTGGAGACTACTACCGATTCTCGAGCACGACGATAGCTCGCAGCTTCGCTCCTCCGCAACTATCCCGCCCGTGTCGAGGCCCACCGAATGCCGTATGCGTCCCGCGGTGTTATTTACACTGAGTAGCTCGACGGTCCGATCAAGACAGAAATCCAAATGTACCTCTCCGATCAGGGTGCCGTTACGTGTAATCACTAGTGCTCGTGTGCACTCTTTTTCTCACTTTTTATAGAAAAATGTTTCTGTCAAAGATCAAAGCAGGCTACGTTCTTAACCCAATGCGCTGCTACTACTGTCACCGTTATAACCACACTCAAATGTCCTGTCGACACCTGGCCAAATGTGTAGCCTGCGACAGGGATGCTCGAGAGGGTGACATTCTATTTCCTTCTCCCCGCCCTACCGATTGCAGTGGCGACTGTGCCGTCTCCTCCTGAGACTGTCTGCGTATCTTGACGAGTGGGCCGTCCGGAAGATCTGTGCGAAGGAAAAAGTGCCTCACCCGGTCACTCGCAATTGTCGGCCAGTCGGAAACCACGTGTTCTACCGTCTGGCACTTAAAGTACCGTCATCGCTACATGTCAGTCCACGAAGTGTGCGGACATGCGACCTCAATTCGGCACCGCGGTTGTGAAATCGCACGGTGTCCCCGTCTCCTGCTCCGGGTGTGCGACGAGCCACCGAACTTTTGCCTCGGGGCAGAGTCACCTGCTACCAGACCGGCAGGCCGGAAAGGACAGGAGGAATACTCCCGTGAAGCCCACTTACGTCTCTCCGGCCGACAAACGTCCGAGTCTTCCTCTGCCGACCAGAAAGGCTCCGAGAAATCAAACAGAGGCAAATGGTCTTCTCCTTAGCCAACTTAAGTTTGTTTTATTAGCTGTCTTTCCTTCTGTGAATTGGGCTTAATGTGTAGTCATTTGTACTCCCTTTCATCTTCGTGTCCTACAGTTCTGAAATGGGCACGTACGACTCTAGTTGTTCTTGTGCCCTAAAATAAAACAAAACAATACTGGTCTTATTGTGTTAAACCTTTAACATAAGATCATACATCTTAGTGAGTATATTATGGCAGAATTTTAAATTTGATCAATAATTACATGAAAGGCCGAAAATCCAATTTTTGTTGTCCCTGAAGTTGTTAGTGTACAATCCCAGTTGCAAGTTCCAAATCTGTGTTAGCTATTTAGTGATACAGATCTCACAGCATAGGTGCCCCATTGGTATGCGTATGCAGTGTTACAGACCCCCATGGGCAGTTTCACAAGACACTCAATATTTAATCAGCATCAGGCACTAACATTTTCACAATTAAGCAGGCTAAAAGCAATGCCACAGATACCTGTAGTAAGCCAACCATAAACCACATTCCACTTACACCACCTGGCAAAACAGCAACCTATTTGTGCATATTCCATGGTCAGGTCATTATTTTGGCTACTACCATTAAGCATGGGTATTTGTAAGCAGAGAAGAGGGAAGGGAAAGAACAGGCACAGTGGCAACAACAGCAGCAGCAAGCTCAAAGATCACTCCCCCCCTGTGTTACGGAGCTGGTCAGTGTCGTGTATTGTAGACTGTGTACACTCATTCAGTATTGTAGACTGTGTACACTCATTCAGTTCATGACACGATCCGAAGAAATCGTGACTTTATATTGTACTTCTGATAATATAACAGTCTCATATTTTTCAAAAAAAGATACAACATACGTAAGCCTTATTTTAACACGAAATGTATTCGCAGCTGCAAATACGGATAACCGTCGGCTGTATGATGGAATGATGACAATGAAAATTTGTGCCAGACACGGACTCGAACCAAGATTTCCCACTTACTGCGAGCAGTCGGTTTGCCGTTAGGCTATCTGACCGTACTTCCAGACAAGATGCAAACTTCAATATATTGTCAACCGTATGTCTACAACCTGCACTCGTACATTCGTTATATATTTTTCCATACAGGGGAGGCATTTTTAATTGAATGCTGCTTGCCTGGTGTTGATGGATAAATATGATATTTCAGTGCCTGTATTGTTCAGAAGTATGATGCAATATTCCTTCAGAGATGCACGCTTTTTACTTCTGGACAACACAGGCACTACAATATCGTATTTATCCACCGACACTGGGCACGTGAATTTCGATTAAAAATGCCTCCCCTGTACAGAAACGTACATAATGAACGCACCGGTGCAGGTTGTATACACACGGTTTTCGACATGTGGAAGTTTGGGTCTGGCCGTGAAGCGTGCAAATGGACAGGTGACCGCTCACGATAAGTGGAAAATCCGGGTTCACGTCTCAGTCCGGCACAAATTTTCGCTGTCACCATTCCATTATACAGCTGAGATTTGTCCGTATTTGCAACTGCAAATACATTTCACGTACGTCATAATGGCTGCAGCTTACCACAGCCCATGTTCCTTAGGACGTGCGTGCGTGCCCGAAGGAATATTACACTGCACTTCTGAACGATGTGCTCTGTACCTTATTGTAAGCCTTATTTTCAGAAAACTATTACTCTTTGTACTTCTAATTTAATTCAAAATTATAATCATATCTGAAATTATCAATCTCATCGTATGAAATATTTTGAGCAATAATTTGACAATTTTATAAAAGAAGTATTTAACCACATACGAAGATCTCCGGATGTAAAATATCGACGTATTATAAGATAGCCGAACTGAAACTTCTCCTATCTTTGCTCTCGTCAATTTGTGTAACGAGCAGTTGTCGGTTAGTTACGGAGCAAATAGTTTCACTGTGAAGTCACGAGGTGAATGACGTGGGAGGTATCCCTTTCTTTTTGGGGTCACTGGCTGGCTGAGGTTTGTTTTGTACTGCAATGTGGAACTGCTATAAATTACTACATGAGAGATGGAAACAATAAACAGAGAGAAGGATAAAGTTTCATCGTGCAGCATTGTCCTTATCTTACAGTGAAGGTCAGTCGTTCTGCCTAGATCTAAAAATGCTAATTCCATAGAGCCACAAATTCAACAAGGAGCAATAAAAAGAAGGTACTGTGCGACCTTCCTTCTTGCCAATTTATTAGCTGCACGCACGTAGCTAAAAAAGTGTGCTTTCTCTCAGCTTTTATTTTTCAGTTCTTTCTGGACAACAGTAGAGGAGAGAGTCAGCTCAATTTGGAAGCTCAGGTCTGGGATCTTACAGAATAAAAATTTGGATACTGCTGTGGACCTACGTGTTTGCAGATTGAGGAGAAGGAATTTTATGTGGGTTTGTATGGAAAGTAACAGTAATTATTTCTAAAATGCAAGAATTATGGTTGGACTAACACTCATTTAACATAAAAAAGAGGTATATGATAATTATGCTGAAGAATAAACACATTTTGAATGAGTCAGTGGCATGTCAGTTTAGTGACTTTTATTTTGGTTTTCATTTTTTCACACTATGTACATGCAAAGGAACATTTAACAAAAGTAACTATTTTTAAGCAATGTTCAAATCAGGACAGGTGGGGGGACTAAGAAAGCATCAGACAGGCGCAATTAGACATAACAATTGAATATGAAGATGAATCATTTGAACCAGCAGAACTGGAATATCCAGAATGAAAAAGAATGATTTCAGCACTGGGTCAGTCAATGGACCATGTTTTAAAAAATATGCATGTTCAATTTAGCAATGCTTTTAAAGGTATTCAGGTTACAAATGAAGACAGGTTAAAAGCAATAGAATAATGAATTGTGATTGAAAGTGAAGAAAATTTAGAAGCTCGTGAAACTTTTGTGTTGAGGTGTTTCAATTTGAGTGAATATGTTAAATTTATGAAACTGTGAATAAAGTTGTAGCACCAAGAGTATTAATTGAAGAATACTGCAAAGCTGAAATTAGTGTTCATGGTGATGTAGCAAAGTTGCAAACTTTGAACGATAATGTTGTAGAAGATAATATTTTGAGGTAATGCTCTAAGCACAGTAGAGGATCCTGTTCTACAGACAAACTGTTTTCTGCTGTAAAAGTCTAATTGTAAGCATTACTCGAACTGGCTAGGGCAAATGAAGTTTCAGTATTAGTTGCTAAAAATCATTAGGAACCCGGCACTTGCATATATTTCGTGTGGAGAAAAATATCTGTAATAGTTTTTCCAAAGTACAAAAACTTGAAAATTTCAATTTTGTAAACACAGCTCAATTGGTGGTTGGTTTAGAAACAGTGGCAGACTAGTTTGTGGTAGTGATGCAAACAACATAATATTTACTGTACGCAATTCTGATGTAGAAATGTAAAACTTAAACTCACAATCTCTAGCTCATATCAAAATTTTTTCAAAAATATGTGGCAAATGTCAATAAGGGAAATGTGTGTTTTATCTGTGAAAGACTTTCTTTGAGAAGTCTGATGCTGGGTTTTTCACATGCTGTAACATTCATGTTTTCTGCTGTAATGTGTCTAGTTATTGAGTGTTTCATAAATGTATTTCCCTCAAAATGTGTGTCATTAGTAACAGGAATTATCTTAACTGCATTAATAACCACAGTGGTGACTCCAACAACTGTTAATTATGTTAAAAAACTGTGAGTGTGCATCGCCTTTTTTTCTTGTGTTCCGGTTCCGTTCACTACCGACACGAGTCATATTATTCCTTCGCGTTCGGACTCCTCCGTGCCTACAGTGCCTCGTCACTCGTGGATAAGGCAGAAATATACGACTTCATTTGACGGGTTTCCGATGCCACCGAGCCAGCCTCACCCGGCACTATACGGCCGACAACATCTGCTGCCCTGCACGCCTACCACCTCGTGGCGAGTAACCCACTCACCGGCCTCGTCCCCGTAAAGGACGTCGCCACATCACACTGCCGGTCCGTGGCCGAGGTTGGAACTAAACGGCCCGTCCGGTGAGTCCAAAGCGTGCTGCCCCATTCTGCAGTGTTCTCACAATTTGCGATGACGACGACCGGCTCCTCTGCTGCGACGGGTTCCGGTCACACAGATTCATTTTCGTACGCTCACTCGGTGACGCCAGTCACCTCTGCCGCACCAGTACGCCAGCACGCTCACCTCTCCGTGTTGGCTCTACCGCCCGCTTCAGCGGTGACGCGGGTCACCTCCGCCGTGTCGGAGGACCGCATCTCCGCACGTCTCGCTTCCCACGTGCACAGATTTTCGGTGATGCCGGTCGCTTTTGCCGCACCGGTCACTTACGCTCTCGCACCTTCGACCCCAGCTCCTGCGGCACCGCCCTACGGCACCCGTACTCTGCTCGTGCCCGCTCCAAACGTATCGGCCGACGGCGCCGCAGCGACCCTCCTTACGCACCTCACTCGCACGCGGTCCTGCTGCTACAGACCACAGCATCCTTTTCTCGTCCACACCTGCACCGTTCGCACCTGCTGCCTCCGACTGTGGCGCCGCAGCCCCCTCAGGACCTACTCGGCTCGTCGCTGCTGCCCAAAGCCTGGCCCTCCACTACACCACCCCTGCTGTGCCTGCACCTGCTCCGATTGTGCCACCTTCCGATGGCCCCTTTCACCGACGCACACGTTTTGACCATGCCCACTCTCAATATTAGCAGCCTCCGGCACGCGTCCGACTACGAGCCGGGCCGGGCTTCCGCTGCTTCGGGCACCGTTCCGATAACGGCCGTCCCACCACTCGGTCACGATTTGACACCGCAGGCCGGTACAGCTCCCCTGTCTCAGTGCACGTCGGCTGCTTCCTCACCCACTCTTAATACAACCACTCCGAGCTTTCCCGAGGTGCGAAAGGACAACCCTAAGATGTGGTTTGCCCAAGTGGACAATATCCCCGATTTCCGTGCTATATCTGACGATATCGTGAGCATAATTTACCTTACCAGTCATCGGCATGACCACATCGATCTCATCAATGATCTGCTGCTTTCATCACCTACAGACTGCAACTGTACATCGTGTAAAAGTTGCCTCATCGAGCACCTCTCCTGTCCTCCTCCGGAGGCCACACACCACATTATTCACGCCGAACTATTCGGCAAACGAACGCCGTCCGAGTTCTGACGGCACCTTCACTCGGAACTGTACATCGTGTAAAAGTTGCCTCATCGAGCACCTCTCCTGTCCTCCTCCGGAGGCCACACACCACATTATTCACGCCGAACTATTCGGCAAACGAACGCCGTCCGAGTTCTGACGGCACCTTCACTCGGAAATTGACAGTTAAGTTAGGACCGACGTCACTCTCTGGACCCTTTGGCTCATCAAACTTTCTCAGGAGGTACAGCCGGAGCTGCTTCCGCATATCACTGCCGCTCCGGAGTCGAGCCTCCGTTCCGCTGACCGAGCATTCGCTATTATTCGCCTCTGCCGGCGCACGCCTCGAGCGTCGTCGCCGACTGCGGCGGTGGGGGCAGTGCCGTCCCCGCTACCCCGTTCCTCACGTGCTCACAGTCACGCACACCCGGGCCAGACCACCACTGCAACACCACTGCCGTCCGTCAGCCTCCACCACACACTGCCGGAGTCGACGACCCGACGTGCACCCCACACGGACGAAGCTGCGCCCGACCGGCCTCTGAGCACCGACACTGCCTCTCCGTCCCCTCCTCCCTACCTGCCCACAGTGTCAGCTTCGTGCGACGTTTTGCCCACCGCTCACAACTGCAGGCCTCTGCGCAGTCACCTAAACATGAACGGCAGTCACGTTTAGGTGCCACGTCCGCCTCTACGCCACACGGCGCCCACCTCGGACACACGCTCATCGTCTCTACGTGATGACGTAATGTTCAGCCTCCACTTCCTCGTGCACACGGGAGCAGCTGTCGGCGTGACCCTCGCCACTGTCACATCTGCTGACCCCTCTCCAGCTTCACTACCTTTTGTCACTGCAAACGGACCACGTATCCCCTCTCACAGATACGTAAGGTTATCACTCTGTTTTTCCCACAATAGGCTTTTCCATGGACTTTTTACATGGTAGAAATCGATGAACCCGTCATAAGGTTGAACTTTCTCTGCCACTGTGACCTCTCACCTTACCTTCGAGGCACTGCACTACACCACTCTTCAAGTGCCACTATCTCCTGTGGCGACAGCCGCGTATCGCATCCGATGCCCATTCCTTGGGCCCCGCAACTGGCAATCCTCATGGAATGTGCACCAAGGGCCTCTCAGATCACCTCTACGATCTCTAAGCTCTCACACGAGCGCTCTCAGACGGCAGCCCTCTGCACGCAAAACTCGAAGCAGATCTCTTTCGACTCGGCGATGTCCCCGACTGTCACGTGTACCGGCAAACTTCCGCCGCCTCTCTGCCGATACTGTTTCCCGAGCACGATCTCGACCCCACAGTTGCGACCCTGGCAGACGTGCCGCTCTCTCTGTCCACGGCAACTACACGGGCGCCAATACACGAGGCCCAGCAACCGCACCTGCTTCCGTGTGACGTGCGTAGAAATTGCGACATCGTCCTCACAGCTAGCACGCCGTCACACTCACTGCCCACCGTCGCACCGCATCTCACCCGCGATCTCCCGGTGTCGGCTGACACGTCACTCACACTGCCAGTGAACCTACTCCACCTCCCATGCGCCAACATTCCATCTCCAACCAATGTTATATTTCGTCTGCTACCGGCAACCTGCAGCTCTCACGATCGAGGCGCCCCCCCCCCCCCCCCCTGCCGTCTCACCTACTGCTTAGTCGCTATCAGCAGTGGCACCCGTCACGAGATAAATACCGCGGAGGGGACTCTGGTTCGACAAGGTTCGGCACCTTAACCCAATCGAGCTACACTGTGCTGAGGACACTGTCAAAGACGCAGATATCCTGTGGCCTCAACCGTCGACTAGCCCTCATCGATACACCTCGTGTTAAAGAAAGATGGTACATTCCGTATATATGGTGATTACTGAATGCTAAATTCTCACCGGCCGCTGTGGCTGAGCGGTTCTAGGCAGTTCAGTCTGGAACCACACGGCTGCTCCGGTCACAGGTTCGAATCCTGCCCTGGGCACGGATGTGTGTGATGTCCTTAGGTTAGTTAGGTTTAAGTACTTCTAAGTCTAGGTGACTGGTGACCTCAGATGTTAAGTCCCATAGTGATTAGAGCCATTTGAGCTAAATTCTCACCACATCCAGGACTACACACAACTGCAGCACGGTGTCCGAGTGTTTACAGTGCCCGACTGCTGTACGGCGTGTTCCCGTGCACCCACCCGAAATACCTAAGACTGCTATCGATACACCATTTGTGCTCTCTGAATACCAATTCGTGCCTTACAGCCTTAAAAATGCTACACGAACGTAGCAACGTTTTATCGAATCAGTGGTGTTTAACTTTCCTTTTGCCTATGTGTACCTCAGTGATATTCTCATGTACTCATCATCTATCAGCGACCGTCAGGAGCACCTCGTCAAGTTCGCACGGCATCAGAATTGAACGGCATCGAGATGAATTGTGAAAAGTCGCAGCTTAGTAACACCACTGTCACTTTTCTGGGACACACTGTTTCATTTGCAGGCATGCACCCCCCTTCAGATGGGTCAACTCCAATCTTAGCTTGCCTCTCTAGAAGATTATTCTGCACTAAGATGCCTTCTAGTCAGGGTCAGTTTTTATCGCCGACACCTCCCCCGTGCAGCTTCCGTACAAGATGCTGTTTGCCCGATGTGTTCCTGGCCAATGGATCAAACGACACGATCGACACGTCCAACTGTCTGAGAACCACACTTTCCGAAGCTGTTACCCTCGCCCGCTCCAAGCTAAATCCACTTACGACCCTCACGGCAGGTGCCAGCAACAGGGCGTGGGTGACACTACAGAACCACTCCGATCTGCCTCGAAAAAACTGACAATGTCTCAGTGTAAGCGGTCGGTGTTTGATTGAGAACTTTTACTGGTTCATAAGGTGATCAAATACTTCTGTATGATATCGAAGGGCTTCACCCACTATATTCACGGACCGTAAACCTCTTATTGATGCTATTTGCAACTCGTCTCAGGATCTCCCTCCCAGTCGGTTTCGCCACCCCAACCTCAATTCCACAGAGGCGTGATACATTCACGAGACAGACAGTGGTGGCGGACTATCTCTCACAGGTCAGTACCGTCTCCGTGCCTACCAACCTCGAAGACCTGGCACGCCGGCAGGCAGCCGACAGATCGATCCGACATCTACGTACCGACCGATAGAGTTCCCTCGCTCTCAAAATGCGCCACCTTCCCGCAGTGACGACACCGGCACTCTGCGACACGTCGACGGGCAGGGTCTGACGAGTCATCCGACCGAACTGTGACGTGACATCTTCAGTGCCTTACACAACTCGTCCGATTCGGGCATAAGAGCAACCACCACACTGGTAACTGAACGTTAAATCTGGCCAGGAGTCAAGAATGACTGCTGCACGTGGGCAAGGGCGTGCACCCCGTACCAACGTAGTGAGGTCAGCAGGCACGATTCGGCACCTTCACCGGCAGGCCGGGGCACGTCCACGTCGATCTCGTGAGTTCTCTCCCTCTGTCTGAGGGTTTCAAATACGTACTGTCTGTGACAGATCAGGCCACTCGGTAGGTTGAGGCGGTTCCTCTGGAGGACGTCTATTGCCCACACATTCGTCAGTGTGTGAGTCTACCGATTAGGCTGCCCTTTTTCCCTGATGACACACCAGGGCTGCCACTTCAAGTGCAACCTGTATGACCAGCTGTGTGCTCTGTGTGGCGTGTCGGAGATCCACACCGCACCCCGCCACTTGCAGAGTGACAGCCCGGTCGAGTGCCGGCACGGGACATCCGAGGCTGCGCTCGTGTGCCGTGGTGGACTCTAGTCTGAGGAACTTCCCCAGATACTTCTAGGCATACGTGTGGCACTCAAAGAGGACCCAGATACATCACTTGCAAAAATTCTGTACGGCGAACCACTAATCCTGCCCGCTGAGGCGGCGGATGACGTCCCACCTCCCTCTCGAGACTCACTGCTTGCCCCGGCCGAGCGCACCCGTGCGCACGTCTCCAACTTCGGACACCGCCACCTAAGTTTCACACCACTCCACACGTAAGGACTAGAAAATGTGTCACTCTGTTACGTTACGGGACAATTCTGCACCTGGCATTAAGATACTACGTCTTGCTGCTGCCAGTCTCCTACACACTGCCACAGGACTGTGGACAATCTCTCCACCGTGCTCCGCACATCTGGGATGGGGGTGGGGGGTCTCTGTGGTGACTATTAGTAAGTGAAAAAAGGTTTTATCTGTGAACGATTTTCTGTGAGGAGTCTGTTGCCAGCTTTCTTACGTGCTGTAACGCTCCTCCTTTCTGCTGTTTTGCGTCTAGTTATTCGGTGTTTAATAAATGTATTTCCTACATTACTTAACTGCATTAATATCCACAAATATGTCAAAGCAGCGCTCTAATAATGCTGTTTACACAAACACTCGTCTGAGTCTAGCAACAATAATCATAATTTTTAGCAGAATACTGTTGAGTGAAGAGCTGTAATCTATGAAAGCAAAACTGTGCCAATTGATTCTCACAAGCTATGTAGCTTCTACGTGACAACAAATGTAAAAAGATTAGCAGTAGGGTACAAAAATAAAGTATCAAAATTTGTATTAATTAAAAAACTGAAAAAGCCCAATGACAAAATTACATTTCAGACCAACAACAGTGATCGATAAACAAATTTCTCTCTTACGGGCTTTGAAAATGGTAGGATCGGTGTTATATTGTGATTTCCTAATGCTTTTGTTCTTATTATGCTCCTTGTTTACAATTTGAACTATGTTGTGGAATGATTAGTACTGAGGATGAAACATACTGTAATTTAATAATTTGTATGAAGTAGTTAGTTATCTTGTGCTATATCATCTTACTCTGTCTGGGTTGTGATAAAACTCTGACATATAAACTTTTTCATTATTTAAAACAATATTATCCTGACATTAAAGTGGAATGTGCAGTTTACTGATTTAGTTAGGAAGTTAAATTTGTCAGTAAATATCCTTTAAGCTTTTTCATAGTTTGTGGAATAGAAAAATATTTATAAATGAAATATAAGATTATTTGGAACATTATTACAGTATCTGTGTTGAAAATACTTTTGGGAAAGTAATGTCATTTCATGTTCTTCTAGGTTTCCTAGGTGTTCAGTTTCATGGAACTGTTTTTGCATGTTTTGGCTTACATTTAGCACAATATTTAACTTAAGAGTTGATCTTTTACTATTTACAGTCAGCATTTTAACAGAATTGTTACAACAAACTGAACAGACAAGAAAAGGGTTTAGCATTAAGTATATAATGCATTAAGCAGAGAAGTTATTTTATAACTTTTATCTTGTCCCAGTCATTAGAAGAGAACGTTGACTACAGAGAGAAATTTTTTTTTTTTTTCAGACCACATAGGTAGCATTTGAAAACTGTCATAAGATATAGGAGAGGGAAGCTATGGATAGGTATGGAATGACTCTATTTTGGATGATATGTATGTTATAATCACAATCAGAACTTTTTCATTTTTATTTTTGCAATGTGGAGAATATTTTTGTCGTCAGCTGATTACGTGTTTTGATAAATGAGGTGATTAAGGTGATACCGACATGTTGTTGTATTGGAAGCTGATATGATGTGGAAGGTGATGAAGTTAAAGTTAAGGAACTGTATTGTGATTCACAGTATGCTATATTCAGCTGTAACATGAAGTATATGTTTGCAACAGAGAATGAGCTGAAAGTTTATAATGTACTTATTGTGGTAAAAGAAGGATACTGATTGCATTAAATAATCATGGAGATAAAAGTACATGATGGGATTATAGATTATTGAAGTAATTAACCATTTTCCATGGTACTTTAGTACAATGAAGTGTGCTGAGCAGTATATGCTCCCACGCATTTGATAAGATGAATCTGGTTATTAAAAAGGAAGGTTATTGGGCTTAGCAACATTGTTTCTTTGAAACCGTATATTATTCCTGAAGAATTTAATATTGGAAAAAGCAGGTTTTTCATATGAAAAAGAATCGGATATTTTCTTGTATTAATCAAATATTAGATCCATTTGTGATTTTCAATATAATGTCTGCAATATGCCAATTTTGTATAGAAAGGTAAATGAATCCTTCAGAGGAATATACATTCATTAGTGTATTACGAGCTCAGTGGGCACACGGCTTCGAGCTGTTGTCGCACTGTTTTATTCTTAGTTCTTCTTTACCTTTAAATCTACCCATTTCATCTTTTTCTATCCATAGTATCCCTCTTTCATTTTAAGGAACAATTTTGATGTTCTTTTTTGTCTTGAGTATTATTTCATTGTCTACTGGTCTTTGTTTGCAACATAACTCATACCTAATCAGTTTTCGTTACAGTCTTACGATCATTTGCTGAGCAGTTACTGTTTGCACATCTGTATCAAATTCTATATTCGTGTTACTACTGTTTGTAAATACACATATACACATACTAATGTTCATTTTTACATTTTCTTTAACAGTCAGAAAAAAATTTCGGACCAGTCTCTGTGATACAGGCTTCTACATTGTTAAGGGAACAACCACAATGGTCTGTTCAGCCAATCTGAATAGTGAATTTGCACTGGAGGGTGGTTGTTATGTGACACTACTTAGCTTCATTTTAGACGCCACCCCTTTCATATTGTTACCCTATTGTCTTATCACTGTTACTGTTGTGACTCGCCGATCTTTCAAAGTGCCGCCGCGCAGTTACGCGCGTCCTCTACGTGCGGCGCTGTCTGCCAGCCGGGCAGCAGCAGCGCCACCCGAGCGGCCAGCCAGCCAGCAGCCGCTAGACTCAGACTCACTTGTGATTTGACTGTTGAAGTGTACACGTGTCTTACTTTGTTTACTTGATCTGTGACTTACATGTATTGCGTCGTCCTTGAAATATATTTGTTCAACTTGAAGTTATAACAAGTGGCGACGAGGTAGTGAATTTTTCTTTTTCGTCGTTGACCCACATGTTTCCATGGCTACTTTAGAGCAACTATTGCAAGGTCTCATGGAACAGCAAATACTTCTCACAAATGCAATTCGTGATTTCGTCTCTACCTCGATGAGACGGCGGAAGAATGGTCTGATTACGAAAAACGTCTTCGACAGCACTTCTTATCATTTCGTGTCGTGGACGACCAAACATGTAAGTCTCTGTTCCTTTCATGGATTTCACCTCAAATGTATCGATTGTTGTCGCAATTGGCTCCTTTGAAAGATCCTGAGTCTTTGTCCTTTGCTGAAATGTGTTCACTTCTGTCCTTCTATTTTCAAAAGCATACGCATGTGGTAGCCTCTCGTGTTGCCTTTTATTTGTCAAAAACAACCGAATCAATCCTATCACACTTGGGCTGCTGAACTTCACGGCCTCAGTCGAAAGTGTCAATTTGTTACTGAAGTTCACAAAGAATCCTACGCCGATTCCACGGTACGGGATGCTATTATCTGGTCGGCGCCCGACAAAGAAGTTGGGCAACGTGCCCTTCAGTTGGCAAATCCGACTCTAGATGAAGTCCTATCCATCGCTCAGTCTTTTGAAATTTCTCACGCCACTGGAGCGCAAATAGAGGCACGGGGTGACGTCGGGGAAATACAACATCGGTGTGCTGTTGACGAAGCGTGTGGCGTGTCCCCGCCGGCCGACGTGGCCACAGTACGCTCCCAAGTGCAGCCTCGGCCTAACTGTAAACAAACCTCTAAGAAACTGCAGCAAAATCCACGGCAACTTCCTTCATGTCCGCGGTGTTTTACGAAACATTCACGAGAGGTTTGTCCACAACGGTGGGCCGTGTGTCACAAATGCCAAAAAGAAGGGTCACGTGTCATCCGTTTGCAAATCCAAGCGCATACATGATGTTCATGAACATGACGCTGATTCTGATTCTGTGTTGTCTGGCAATTGTACTTCTTCCCTTTCAGGGAAGTTATTCCTCACGGTCCAAATATTTGGTTGATATGTTCGCATGCAGATGGGTACTGGTTCTGCTGCCACTATCATCAATTCTCAGACGTATCTTCAGTTGGGTTCTCCAATCCTGTCACCTGTCATCACTAGGCAATTACGGACTTACAATAAACAGAATATTTCTCTCTTGGGACAATATGATGCTGAGGTATCTTACAGATGTCATTCGCACTGTTCCCATATTTGTGGTCGACCATAGTAACGCGGAGAATCTTTTTGGTTTCGATGCCTTTCGCATTTCTGGGTTCTCCATAGATGTCTCCGTCAATATCGTCTCTGATGCTATTCCTTATGCTCAATTGGATTCCTTGTCGACGACATTTTCGTCCCTTTTTTCTCCTGGGTTAAGCCGTGCAAATGATTCTGAAGCTCATATCACGCTCAAACCCACTGCTCGGCCTAAGTTTTTTCAGGCTCGGCCCATTCCTGTGGCCCTTTGTGATCAGGTCAAATGGGAGCTGGATTGTCTCACTGCTTCAGGGGTCTTGCTTCCTGTCACTTCCAGTGAGTGGTCCTCTCCTGTCGTCGTCGTTGCTAAGCGAAATGGTGATATTCGTCTCTGTGGCAATTTCAAAGCCACTGTAAATACTCAATGCCTTATCGACACTTACCCTATGCCTCGACCTGAAGAATTGTTCACTAAACTTACTGGAGGCCAGTATTTTTCTAAACTTGACCTGTCAGAAGCTTACCATCAACTTCCTCTCGACGCTGCTTCCCGGCAGTTTCTGGTCCTTCACACGCCTTTCGGCCTCTATCAATAACAATGATTGCCATTCGGGGTTGCCAGTGCCCCTGCTCTCTTTCAGCAATTCTTGGAACAATTATTGCTCACTGTCCCTGGGTGTATAAATTACATAGACGACATTGTTGTCACTGGCTCCACCACTGACGAACATCTTCAAAACCTCCGCACACTTTTTCATGTCTTACAGGCTGCCGGTGGTGGAGGTGGAGGTTAGTGTTTAACGTCCCGTCGACAACGAGGTCATTAGAGACGGAGCGCAAGCTCGGGTTAGGGAAGGATTGGGAAGGAAATCGGCCGTGCCCTTTCAAAGGAACCATCCCAGCATTTGCCTGAAACGCTTTAGGGAAATCACGGAAAACCTAAATCAGGATGGCTGGAGACGGGATTGAACCGTCGTCCTCCCGAATGCGAGTCCAGTGTGCCAGACTGCCGGTCTTAAGTGTAATCTTCAGAAATAAACATTTTTCTCAGGCATCTATCACGTACTTGGGGTTTCAACTCTCTCGGGATGGTATTTGTCCGCTTCAGCAAACTGCCGCTGCAATCGATGCCCTTCCTCGCCCTACATCTGTTAAGGAACTGCAGGCCTTCTTGGGGAAAATTGCATACTATCATAGGTTTTTACCGTCAGTTGCTTTGGTGGCTCAGCCGTTGCATCGCCTGTTGCATAAAAATGTGCCGTTTCACTGGTCCGCGTCATGTGATGTGGCTTTCCAGAAATTGAAGACTGGCTACTTATCGACCTGGCCAACATCTTGTTCTTGTCACCGACGCCTCTCAATACGGGGTTGGTGCAGTCCTTGCGCACCATTTTTCTGACAGTTCTGCATCTAAAACGCTCACAGATGCCCAACAGTAGTATTCTCAAATTGAAAAAGAAGCTTTGGCCATTATTTATGCTCTTCATAAGTTTGGTGTTTTTCTCTACGGATCCAAATTTCATCTTGTTACGGATCACAAACCACTTATTTCCTTGTTCCATCCATCCACGTCACTTCCCGACAAGGCTGCACACAGCCTCCAGCGTTGGGCTCTTTACTTGTCCCGTTTCAATTATGAGATTCATTTCCGGCCGACGGCTCAACATGCAAATGGCTGATGCACTGCCTTGCCTTCCCACGGGTCCTGATCTGGCATTCGATAGGGACGAACTTTTGTGTTTCCACCTGGATGTTGCCGAGCAGCGGGTTGTGGACGGGTTCCCCATCACCATCCGCTAAGACTTCTGATCCGTTGCGGAACTACTACACTTTGCGCTACCGCCTCACGGCTAGGGATGGTGTTATCGTCCTTTCCACCGACAATGCTTCGCCGCGTGTCTTGGTACCTGCGTCTTTGCGTGCTTCGGTCTTGCACCTCCTTCACCAATGGCACTGGGGTGTGTCTCGCACAAAATCTCTGGCGCGCCGTCATGTGTACTGGCCCGGCATCGACTCTGAAATCGCACGCACGGCCACTGCCTGCAGCCCTCGTGCGTCATAGTCCGCCGCCCCGATGTCATATTTGTCACCGTGGCCTTCGCCTGAGAATCCCTGGGATCGTATTCGTGCTGACTTCGTGGGACCTTTTGTAGGTACTTATTGGCTTCTCGTTATTGACGCCTACTCTAACTTTCCTTTCATCGTCCGTTGCACATCACCTGCCACCACGGCAACCACCAATGCTCTAGCTCGCATTTTCTCTTTGGAAGGCCTTCCCTCTACTCTTGTTACTGATAATGGTCCGCATTTTGCCTCTTTCAATTTTGCGGCATTTTGTGCCCGTCACGGCGTCATGCATGTCACAGCCCCTCCGTTCCGTGCACAGTCAAAAGGTGAGGCTGAATGACTGGTCCGCACATTTAAGGCTCAGATGAGGAAACTCCTGACTTCTTCTGCTGCTGATGATGCGCTTCTCCAATTTCTGGCTTCTTACCATTTCACCCCCACGGGCGACCACAGCCCGGCTGAGCTCTTACACGGCCGACAGCCCCGCACGCTACTTCACCTTCTGCGGCCTTCCACCTCTTGGCCACGGGTGCCTTCACTTGGCCAGTTCACCACCAGCGACCTCGTACGGGTACGGGGATACGGCAGGCAGCCAAAATGGAGTACTGGCCGCATCTTACAACACCGTGGTCGACACCTGTATGAAATCCAGACTAACACGGGTGTTGCAGTGCGTCATTCGGACAAGCTTCGGCCTCGTGTGCCGGCAACGCCTGTTCCGGATGCCACTACACCACTTTCAGCTCTACCTGACGCTCGGGATCCTGGAATCTGTCATTACTCACAACGCAGTCCTCTCACCATCATATCGGTGTCAGCACAAGAACTGATGCCAACAGGAGATGTGCCCATGCAGGAACCAGATGACCATCATCTGTCAGAGCAACTGTACTTGCCTCCTTCTCCTACGGACACATCAGCCATGTCTCCTGTTATAACAACTGGACTTGCCGCAATGGGCAGATTGGTGCACGGGTTCAAATGGCTCCGAGCACTAGGGGACTTAACACCTGAGATCATCAGTCCCCTAGAACTTAGAACTACTTAAACCTAACTAACCTAAGGACATCACACACATCCGTGCCCGAGGCAGATTCGAACCTGCGACCATAGTGGTCGCGCGGTTCCAGACTGTAGCGCCTAGAACCGCTCGGCCACCCCGGCCGGCTCGGTGCACGGGGCCGCAACAGATTTTACCCCTACGTCTCCTGTCATCTCGACCCGTTATCATTGGGGACACTTCCGTCTGTACGGGAAGCCTCCTCCTCGAGACTTTATGGCCAGTCAAACAACACCTATGGACGTTAGCAATCTACAGGCCACCTCCATCGAGATCTGTGCAAAAAATTCAAAGGGGGGAAAAGTGTTGTGACTCGCCGATCTTACGCGCGTCCTCTACATGCGGCGCTGTCTGCCAGCCGTGCAGCAGCAGCGCCACCTAAGCGGCCAGCCAGCCAGCGGCCGCTAGACTCAGAGTAAGACGAGTACACACGTTAACAGTCAAATCACAACTGAGTCTGTTTACTTGATCTGTGACTTACATGTATTGCGTCGTCCTCGAAATATATTTGTTCAACTTGAAGTTATAACAAGTGGCGAAGAGGTAGTGAATTTTTCTTTTTCATCGTTGACCCACATGTTTCCACGGCTACTTTAGAGCAACTATTGCAAGGTCTCATCGAACAGCAAATACTTCTCACAAATGCAATTCGTGATTTCGTCTCTACCTCGACGAGACGGCGGAAGAATGGTCTGATTACGAAAAACATCTTCGACAGCACTTCTTGGCATTTCATGTCGTGGACGACCAAACATGTATGTCTCTGTTCCTTTCATGGATTTCACCTCAAATGTATCGGTTGTTGTCGCAATTGGCTCCTTTGAAAGATCCTGCGTCTTTGTCCTTTGCTGAAATGTGCTCACTTTTGCCCGTCTATTTTCCAAAGCATACGCATCGTCCTTGAAATATATTTGTTCAACTTGAAGTTATAACAGTTATTATCCTTTCTTTATTGTTCTGATGAGTGGTAGTTTTAGTTAAACTTCTCCAGCAGTACCAGTTTTCCATCTTTGCGTCCGTGCACTTATTTTTAAGCATCGCTCTTCCCTTGTTGCATTGTTCAGACTATACCTTTCTCTTCTTTCTTTTGCTAAAGAGTACGATGTTCAGCAGCTGAATAAGCAGCCAGTCAATTGCAATAAATGGCAGTTTTCAATTAAGCTTAATCACATTTTCAACAGCTTTAAACACGTCTTCTTCAGAAGGACACGAAACAAACTTTACTTTAGCAAACAGTTAGTGAAGCGATCTAACATCTCCATGTGAAATGTGTCGGCAATGATCTGTACATCCATTTGTAAAAGTTAAGGCCCCTAAAATCGAGGGCTTTCCACATCAGTAAAATCAGTCACATAAAATGCCAGACCTTTCGAAGGCACAGTTCAACACACCCACATTTATTTGTGAAAACCTTTACCGATGTTTCACATGTAATCGAGTGCAGGTAATCGGTTATTATCGTTGTCTTCAGTTCATCTATTGTCTTGGGTGCTTTTGATACACAAACGTTTTAGCTGCACCCGAAAGGAAACGGTCAGGCAGAGAGAGGTCCAGTAAGTGTAGGAGCCAGAGACCTTTCGTAATTACTCTGTCTCCCACGATTTCAGGTAAAAGTCACAGGGACGGGTGTGCCATATGATCAGTAGCACTGTCTTGTTGGAAATTTTTATCCGACAGGTCAATAAAGGGAAAAATTATCTGGGAACAATAGACATCAGAAGTGAACGTAGTACCAAAAAAAGCGGCCCTACAATTCGTGCACACATTCTGGCAACCCACACTGCAATTTTCTCTGGGTGCAATGGCTTTTCTCTAAAGACACGTGGATTTTCCGATGAACAAAGTCGTGAATTTTGGGAAGTAATGTAGCCAAATAGGTGAAACCGAGCCTCATCAGGGGAAAAGGTTCTATCTAAAACACCAACTCCATGGTGGTTCACAAATTTCTGTAACCATTCACAATAATGTATTCGTTTCGCACAGTCCGTAGAATGTAATTGTTGCACGGCAGTAATTTTATACAGTTACATCCCCAATCCTTTTGTTACAGCCATACAAGCTGTCGTACAAAAGAATTTAGCCACTCGCGATAATCTCCTCGCTCATTTTGTCGGATTCTGCCACACGATTCCTGAAATATCACCGAGTTCCCTTTCTGTTAAAATTGTGGGCTACCAGATCGCGGTGCATTACAAACTGAACCTGCCGACTGGAATTTGCGAACTAAATCACGTATCGTGTCAACGGTATGGACACCTCGAAGCAGGAAAAACCCAATCTAAATTACTGTCTCACATGTGCCGTAAAGTTTCCTCCCGCACAGAAAACCTCTTCCACTAAAAATGCTCTCTGTGCAGTAGTAAGCATTCTCACCACACAGCTTACATAAGAATTGGGCAACCACACAACTAACAGCTGCAATGCAAATGCAACACTACTACTCCCAGCCTACCACTGCAGGTCCACAGCACACTTAGCGTTCCACTGATCAATCTCACAGTGCAACATGTCAAGTGCGTAAAAAGGAACATGTCAAGTGCATAAAAAATGCATACATGAATGTAGGGATTCTTTTTAAAAAACCTTACAATTTTATTACCTATCCCATTCCCTTAAATGGTACAAAATGCATATATTGCATATGTTATACCTACAGGTTTATTTATTCCTATTCAAGAATTCATATATGGCATAGAAGGAGTTGTCAAGGAGATGTGACTTCAATTTATTTTTAAAACTGTTACTGCTTTCTGTCAGAAATTTTATTTCATCTGGTAATTTATAGAAAAGTTTTATAGCAGCATATTTTACCTCTTTCTGTGCCAAAGATAGGTTAAGTAGAGGATAGCGTAAGTCCTTCTTTCTTCTGGTATTATAATCATGAATGTCACCGTTGTTTCCAAAGTGGTCCATGTTGTTGAGAACAAATTTCATTACTGAGTAAATGTACCGTGAGGCTTTTGTAAGAATTCCTAACCTTTTAAGAGATGCCTACAAGATGTGTGACTATGAGCACCACACATTATTCTAACCACTTTCTTTTCAGCAGTGAATTACTTTTTGCCTAAGTGTTTAGTTACCCCAAAATGTTATTCCATATGATGTCAGAGAGCGGAAGTATGAAAAATATTTTAGCTAGCTATTTCTATATCCTCAAAATTAGAAATTATTCTGATTGCAAAAGTTACTGAACCTAGTTGCTTTAGGAGATCCAAAATATGAACTGTCCAATTAAGATTCTCATCTACAAGGTCACTCCAAAAGAAGTGCACACTATTTTTTTAAATCCATCTTTTATTCTACATGTTTGAAAGTTTTACAGTGTGTAGATACAACCTTTAGGAACAATATTTTCATTTCTCTACATAATTTCCATCCCTCTCAACTCCCTTACGCCATCTTGGAAACAGCGCCTGTATACCCGCACGGTAAAATTCTGGACCAACCTGTTGGAGCCACTGTTTGGCAGTGTTCACAAGGGAGTCATCATCTTCAAACCTCGTTCCACGAAGAGAGTCTTTCAGTTTCCCAAAGAGATGATAATCACGTGGGGCCAGGTCAAGACTGTAAGGCGGGTGTTTCAGTATTGTCCATCTGAGTTTTGTGATCGCTTCCATGGTTTTTTGACTGACATGTGGCCGTGCATTGTCGTACAACAGCAAAACATCGTGCTTCTGCCGATGTGGTCGAATACGACTCAGTCGAGCTATAAGTTTCTTCAGTGTCATCACATATGCATCAGAATTTATGATGGTTACTCTCGGCATGATGTCCACAAACAAGAGTCCTTGCCATGCCCGCTTTCATCACGTAACTTGCTTGCCCACCGACAAACTGTACTGCAATCGACAGCAGCATCTCCATACACCTTTTTCAACCTCTTGTGGATGTTTCCCACTGTCTTGTTTTCACAGCACAGGAATTCTATGACAGCATGTTGCTTCTGATGAACGTCAAGTGTAGCAGCCATCTTGAAGACATGCTGTGATGGTGCCACTCACGAGAACAGATTGAACTAAGTTTGAAAACAAGCGGGAAGGATGTATCTACACACTGCAAAACTTTCACACATGCAGAATGAAAACTGTATTTTTACAAAAATAGTGTGCATTTCTTTTGGAGTGACCCTTGTATATGGACACCCAAGAACTTAGTATGCTCTACCCTGGCTACTGACTTCAGTTGATGTGTTATATTTATTGAAGAACTGTACTCCTTCCAGTAGAAAATTGGATGTACTGTATTTTTTCAAAGTTCAGAGCAAGCCCATTTGCAGAAAACCAATCAATAACTTTTCCACAAAGACATTATTCGTATCATTTTCTACTGGAGTTTCTTTTACTGTATTAATAGTGATGCTTGTATCATCAGCAAACAGAGTTAGTTTAGCTTCCTGTTTCAAATAAGAAGGGACATCATTCACATATATCAAGAAATAAATAATGGAAATGCAATCTGAAAACAAATGAAGTAGTAGGTTACAGTATGCTTGTTCGCCCACTGCTTGAATACTGCTCAGCAGTGTGGGATCCGTACCAGATAGGGTTGATAGAAGAGATAGAGAAGATCCAACGGAGAGCAGCGTGCTTCGTTACAGGATCATTTAGTAATCGCGAAAGCGTTACGGAGATGATAGATAAACTCCAGTGGAAGACTCTGCAGGAGAGATGCTCAGTAGCTCGGTACGGGCTTTTGTTAAAGTTTCGAGAACATACCTTCACCGAAGAGTCAAGCAGTATATTGCTCCCTCCTACGTATATCACGCGAAGGGACCGTAAGGATAAAATCAGAGAGATTAGAGCCCACACAGAAGCATACCGACAATCCTTCTTTCCACGAACAATACGAGACTGGAATAGAAGGGAGAATCGATAGAGGTACTCGAGGTACCCTCCGCCACACACTGTCAGGTGGCTTGCGGAGTATGGATGTAGATGTAGATGCAGATGAACAGAAGGGTACCCACAATCAGACCCCATAGAACGCCTAATCTAATTTCACCCCAGTTCAATAAGATGGAAAACTTCCTTAAATCACTTAAACCATACAAAGAGACTTTTTGCTTCCTGTTCTGTAGGTATGACTTAAACCACTCATATACTGTTCCATTTATCCCATAGAATTGTAATTTCTGTAACATAATGTCATGATCAAACACTTTGGATAAGTCACAGAAAATTCCTATGGATGACATTTTACTATTTAAAGACACAATTATGTGTTCAGTGAAATTGAATATTGCTGTCTCAGTGGACGAGCATTTTTGAAATCCAAACTGTGATTTACTAAATATCCCATTACTGCTGAGATGGCTAACCAGTCCCGAGTACATTACTTTCTCAACAATTTTTTAAAATGCTGTGAGCAAGGATCCTGGCCAGTAGTTACTGACATCTGTGCTGTCCCCTTTTTTGTAGAGAGGCTTGATGATGGCATATTTTAACCTGTCTGGGAAAATACCTTGAGTTAGTGATGCATTACATATGTGACTCAGAACATCACCCGTAGCCATTCCACATTGTTTTAATATCTTTTTAGAGATGTCATCTACTCCAACAGAATATTTATTTTTCAAAGATTTAATGTTTTCCTTATTTCAGAAGATGTTGTTAGATTTAAAATTAGTCTGACTAGGATTTCTCAAAACTGACTCTTCCGTGTACAGCTTGGCTTTTTCGTTTGAACTATTCTCACCAATTTTTTCACCTACACTTAAGAAATGATTGTTAAATATATTATATACTTGTGTACTGTTGGTTAGGATGGTCTCATTCTCTTTAATAGTAATACTACCTACCCCAGTGGTTATTTTTCCTACCTCTCTTCTAACAACATTCCATACTGATTTGATTTTATTGCCCGAGTTGTTAATTTCATCTGTAATATACATATTCTTTTATTTTCTGAGAACTTTTCTCTGGAAGTTAGAATAATTTTTATAGTGTAAAATTACTTCTGGGTCTTTACTAATTCTTGCTGCCTCATACAATTTTATTTTCCTCTCTGAAGACAATTTAATACCTGTAGTCATTCAAGGTTTCTTGGAAAACTGGTGTTACAGTTAGTAATTTTTTTGGGACAACAGTGTTCAAAATGGGATACACATTTATCAAGAAATATGTTGTTTGTAATGAGCCATATGCCAATGATAAATGCATCTCCTCAATTAACATTTCTTCAACTTTCTCTAAATAACAAATTGACCAGCATTACACCTTAATGGTTTCTGAAATATAACAAGCTGCTAAGTTTTTTTAAGTAAATCAGTTGTGCATCACGGTCTGATAATCCATTTATCACAGGGAAAGTATGTGTTAGTTTTACATCCTCTTGCTGCACAAATACATTATATATTAGAGTGCTACTGTCTCGAGCTATACGTGTAGGGAAATTGATCACTGATTCTAAGTTATATGGCATTAATAACACTTCTAGTTCATTTTTATTTATCACCAATTCTACGTTATATGGAATTAATAACACTTCTAGTTCATTTTTCCTATCAGAATTGCTTAGAAAGTTTATATTGAAATCACCCACAGATTAATAACTTCTTCTTTTTGCCTGTCAGACAGCATAGTAGGGAGTCAAAGTGTTTACGAATAGCTCCTAATCTTCTAATGGGGACCTGTACACTGTTGCTAAAATTAACACTACGTTATCAAGCTGTAGTTCACACGCACAAACGTCAAAGTGCTGACCGACACAAAATTTGCTTACTTCTGCAGATTTGTACATACACCCTTGTTTTGTGTAAATGGCAACTCCTCCTTTATCCATGCCAGATCTGCAAGTGTAAGATGCTAAATTGTACACATTGATGCTGACACTTTCCATCCCCACAGTTACATGGTGTTCAGACAGATAAAGTATATCAATCTCATTCTTATTTTTGAGATCATCTAAACACAGTAGTAGCTCACCTACTTTATTTTTTTATTCCACTGATATTTTGATAAAGTAAATTGATACCATCCTTATATAAGGGGGTAGTTTGTGTTGTTACCCCAGATGATAACTAGACGAAATATCTGTCGGTATCTGTAAGCGGTGGGTCCTCGAGGTACGGCAATATGCGAGCACGAGAAGTAAGTTTAAACAGTTTTATTAACAAAGGCGGATCATAAAACACGCACGCCATGCACACCCATCATCACTGTGTCTGACATCCTAGCACTGGCTAATTACGGTCGTATCGGAAGGCTCTGTGGTGAGCTAAGAAAAGAGACATATTCGCACCAGAGGCTGCGCTAGTTAATCGGCGCGCTGTGGACGGCGGCCGTGGCGTACTCTCGTTGCAGTGCGGCCGGACACATGTCTACTGACCGAGCAAATTGTCAGCATTCCAGACAGGTCGGCTGGCGAGCGCGTATTACGTACCGTACGGCTGCGCGCAATCCGTAGACCCTTACATCACTCTCCCCAAAGAAAAAGAGCAACCGTAGGTGGCTCAGAACGACCTCCTGGGTGTTATGAATCTATTTTGCCATTTGTGGCATCAGAGGGCATTGCAACATGTATTTCATTTGCAGACACAGTAACATTCGGTACAGAGAAGCGTGCCGTCAGGATGACAATTTCGTACGTGACAAATGCTGTTCACAAAAGACAAATTAATAAAAGCAGTAAAAACACAATACTGACAATCAAGTATGCATTAACATCACTGGATGAATCAAAGGACTTAATTCTATTTGCTGCTTCAGTGAAGTTTAACTCATTATTGGAAGAGATTACATTTTCATGGATGTGCTTAATTAAATTACTGTCTTCAGAAAAACTAGATAAGGAACGCTTTCCTTATGTTAATATGTATGAATCCTTGTAATAAACAGATAACATTCTCATTAATGGCAACTGTCCAGTTGCATGAAATGTAGTTGGCAATACACTAGGCATATCAAATAGTTCACATGATAAACCACAATGTGTGGTATTCAAGATTAATCCACTATTACTCAATTTGAATGTAGCTCATGTGTATCACAATTTCTACATGTAAATGTGACATCAAGGGTGGAGTTAAATGAGAAAATTATACCTTCACAACATCGTTTAACAAATGGATGATAAAGATGCGTTAAAATTCTAGAGCAATCATCTCTTGGGGGATGATTCATACACAATTCTTTCTCACAGCTGTACACTCTACTATCTAAGAATACTGCCGATTCAGGGCAAATTAACTTATGACTACATTCACACATATGCAAATCGTTTTCGTTTAGGGACACAAAATATCCTTGATCCTTGCTGATCAGTAGATATCATTCAGTATGTACTTTATATGAATACCTGCCTGTCTCCATTTCACAGGGTAAGTATAAATCTTATTGTTTCTATACCCATTGCTAGATGAAAGCATAATTTTGAAATGTATAACAGTTAATTCATCTTCAATCATTAAAGAGTGTGTGGTGGTTAACTTACAGTAATCATATAAATTGTAAGAGTTAACAGGGTAAATTATAGTATAGGTCGCATCTAGCTTCCGCTCAATTGATGGTAGGATCTGTAAAACGAAACACCTGTACTCTGTGGTACTATTACTACAGCATTAGTAGAATAAGCTATCATAGCAAACATTAGAATAAAAATGAGCATGGTTAATTAGTTATGAATACTAGAGTTAACAATAATCATAAAATAAATGAGTTTCTCATGGTAACCTGTGGAATAAAAGGTTTAGTTTCACTTGTGCACTTGTGTAATAGCTTCAATATTAAATTTTCACAACACATTCACAGAAGCACATGGCTGAAATAAACACACACATTGTACTCTCACCCACTACACATGTTAATGCAGATTGTAGGGGTGTCTGGAACAGGATCGCTCAGAAGGTGGCGATGCCACGGCCTCAAAGTTCGGACTGCGACCTCGCAATTCTCGCTTCCTGGGTTTGAGAACAGCAGGTCTGCCTCTTGGTCAGTCCTCGTCGTCTTGCGATACTACAGGAAATCTACCTAAAAGTGGCTTTTACACAATTGACACGAACGACAATCGAATGAAAGGGCAGTTGGAGCTTATGAGTGACTGGTGACAACACCTCCAAGATTGGATATGGTCCTTTCGAAAACTTCTTAAACTTTTTGCCTTGTCTCTTCTTTAACACCACGTTGCTCAGATACACAAGGACTCCAACTCAACACTGTGGCACTGCTGCTTGGCGGTCGTGTTGTCCTGTTTTTGAAGAAAGGATTGACGATTTCGCTGTTTCACTCCCCACCGTGCTTCCTTTAGCTTGCGTGCTACTCCCCTTACGTGTTCGTTGCCGATTCCAGCAGTCGATCGTGCAACGTCTGAGGGTGAACGCATTCTTCTTCCGTAAACGATCTCGTATGGACTTAGGCCAGTTGAGCTGTGCATTTTGGCATTCTAACCACTTACCAAGTACGGTAAACAGACATCTCGATTGTCATGTTTGCTGCTAACATAATGGCAAACCCTTTTAATAATTGTCTTGTGGACTCGCTCGACTTTTCCGTTTCCTGCAGAGTGTGCTGGTGTAGTCCTTAACCGAGTTATTTGCATGAGCTTACAAGTCTGTTTAAGTAATTCACTCATAAAATTCGTTCCTTGATCACTAACTATACTTAATGGTGATCCAAACTTAAGAATCCATTCTTTTACAAAAACTTTAGCTATAGTCTCAGCGCTCTGATCACGTATTAAAAAAATGTAAATGTTGTGTGACTAGGGCCTCCCGTTGTAGTGCCCCCAGAATTTTATGAAAGTCTGGAGACACTTGTGTTCCAGCCATTTCGAAGATGCGTTATTTTAAAGCAGGGCGTAAGGATGAGCACGGGATACTGCACCCACTTATTGTTTGTGCAGGCGAAACTGGAAGGGAGATAAGGCGAAACTGGAAGGGAGATAATTCGTCGGCGCTGGCAAGTGTTCGGCGCGACCTGACAAGAATAAACAAATACGGACCGGAAGCTCCGTGGCTGGCTGCAGAGAGCAATGTAGCATTACATTGTTAAAAAAACAAATGGAGAGACTCGAGATAGTGACTGTTTATTAGACGTGTAACTGCTGTCGAGAGTACGTGGACTGGACGTGGATAGTCAGCCACGATAAAAGCTTATGTATTAATTGTGTTCAAAAATGTGTAATTAACCGATTCTGGGTGTCCGGTAATGTGTGGGCTTACGTCATAAAGTTGTTGCTTTTTTTGTACAAACTGGAAATAAATATGTTCTGGTACATTGAATTGTTTAAATAAGAAGAGAGAGAGCGAGAGAACGAAAATTTCCCCTTCCTAGCAGTGAAATCTTTGGAGAAGTGTCCGGTGCTAGCAGAAGACATCGGCGCTGCAAGAAAGCAGGACCAGCATTCTTCAACAAGTAAGTCCACGAAAACGCTTAAGCTGTACAGAGAGAGCTTAACATTACACCGGGCCACTGCACCGTCGGGTAGACCATTCGACGGGTGCAAATCTTTCGATTTGACTCCACTTGAGTGAGTTGCGCGTCGATGGGGATGAAATGATGACGATTAGGACAACACAACACCCAGTCCTTGAGCGAAGAAAATCTCCGATCCAGCCAGTAATTGAACCCGGGCCCTTACGATTGACAGTCTGTCGCGTTAACCACTCAGCTACTGGGGGCGGACGTCAGGTATCGGTATCATGAGAAGGTATCTAGAGAAATGCTCTAACATTGGCAATATGTATTTGTTTCCATCTTTAGTCTTAGGCAATGGTCCTACGACATCTAGTCCTACTCGTTCAAATGGTTCGCTTGTCTCTGGCAGTTCTTGCAATGGTGTTCTACTTTTCCCTACGTTATTCCATCTGTTACAGGAATCTCATTGTGAAAGAAACTCGAAAATGTCAACTTTGTGGATCGGCAATTCTAATGTTTGTTGCTTTTTTACCGCAATGTCCTGATGATAAAGAACCGTGTTGTTCTCTCATGATTTGCTCTTTCATGCTTTCTGGAATAACTAGGCAGTTTCTTTTACTAGTGATTTTGTACAATAATCCATCTATTTCGACAAAACATTGATCATTTTTCGATAATTTTCATTGTGGATCTTCTTCTTGAGCTGCCTTTAACTCTTCTGTTCGACTTATTGTAAAACAAACATTGACTTTTCGACTCATTGCATCAGCAGTCACATGTTGTTTACCAGGTCGGTGAATAACCTTAAATTGGTACACACTCAGTCTTAATGCCCATCTTGTTAATCTGGAACTAGGATCCTTTAAGCTCAATAACCATTTAAGTGTGGCATGATCTGTAATAACTGTAAATTCTCTTCCTGTTAAGAAACATCTGCTATGTGTTATACTACTACTGAGAAGGAGCTTTGTGCTTTGGTTTTTGGTATAATTACATTCTGCTTTGTTTAATTGTCTGGAAAAGCAAATGAGATTGGATGTTCATGACCATCAACTTCTTGAGGCAAGATTGCACCTATGGCAAAATTGGATGCATCTGTTGAAAGAATAAAAGTTTACTGAAATCCAGATAGGCTAACACTGGGGCTGTGGTTAGAGCAGTTTTAAGTCCTTCCATTGCCTTTTTACATTCTGTTGACCAATTAAATGTGGCTCCTTTCTTCAGTAGCTGTGTCCTTGGACGTGCTATATTTGACACAGTGAAATGATGGCCGCGAGTGTAGAAGTGTGTGAATCTAACTTGAGAAATAGTTATAGTTATGCTGTTAAAAAGGGAGTTTGTAAGAATTGTAACACTGAAATAACAACGCTAAAAGAACGAATTGCTAGCTTACAATTCATAGTCAGTTCCTTAAGAAGCGATATTGACTCACTCAAGAAAGAAAATCGGGATCTGCGATCGAAGCCAACACTAAGTGAAGTGATGCAAGACAAAAGTAATATATCGTCCGAGTGGGTAAAAGTGCCGTACAAAAATAGTGTTCCAACTACAAAAAGAACAACAAAGTCCGCTAAAAATGTCACATTTTCGGAGAAAAACAAATATCATGTTTTGCAAACAAGTGACTGTGATAACGACTCTCCAAATGATCGTGAACTTGAAAGAGACAGTGAACTGAAAATGAATAGCGTTTTTTCAAATAATGTCAACAACAAACACAGATCATCAGAGAAAAAGAGTAGTGTACTATTACTAGCAGACAGTCATGGCAGGAATCTATCCAGCATGCTCCGTGAGAAAAATCGCGACATAGCAGTAACTAGTGTAGTGAAACCGGGAGCGGGATGTAAAAATGTTGTAGACATTAACTCTCAGACGAAATTAATGCAAGAAAATGACTTTATCGTCTGTATAATGGGTTCAAACGATGTGGCAAAAAATGAAGCAGAGGTTTGCGTGAAAACGCTACAGAATTTTTTACAAGCTAATAAATGTAGAAACACAGTAGTTGCCACACTTCCTCATAGGCATGATCTGATTTATAATTCGTGTGTAAACAAAGAAATTCGGAAAACAAACATTAAAATAAGGAAACTGTGTTCTCAATACACTAAGTGCGATGTACTGGATATAAGCAAGCTGCATGGAAATCTGCACACGAAGCATGGAATGCATTTGAACTATGAGGGGAAAAGATTTGTTTGTGATCGTGTTAGTGAAATAATCAAAGAAAGACTTGTAAGGGATAGAACAATTTATCAGCTTCCTGAACATCCTTCCAACAGCGAGGAAAACAAAATAAACAAGAAAGAAGAACGAAAATACAACGCTGCTGACGTTCCTAATTTAAACTAGAGGTATGTGATGCTGTAAATATGATTCCCAATTACCAAATCGTGAATACGCCCGAACTAAAAATTTATCACCATAATGTGCAATCCCTGCGTAATAAGATCGATGAAATTAACGTTCTATTGACACATGAACTTAATGATATCTCAGTGTTATGCATTTCTGAGCACTGGCTTAACCCAGAATTAATCCAGAATACGAAAATAAACAAATTTGTCTTGGCTGCTTACTACTGCAGGAAAAACAGCAAACAGGGTGGGGTAGCAATTTACACAAAGGAAAATGTAGATTTTATTACACTACCTGACTTAACTAGGGCAAATGTCGAAAAGGATTATGAAATTGCAGCTATAAAAATTACTCAGTTCAACCTGGTTATTGCTACAGTTTACCGATCACCGTCCGGGAATTTTGAACTTTTCTTAAACAAAATGGAGTCATTGCTAAATAAAGTAAATAAAATAGATTGTGAATTGATAATCTGTGGTGACTTCAATATTGACTTCCTCACGAATAGTGGAAATAGGGAGACCATTTTGAACCTTGCAACGTCCTACAATTTAAAGGCTGAAGTAAAAGCAGCTACCTGAGTATCAGAAACTTGTCAAACAGCTCTTGATCAGTTTCTAGTAAAGAAGAGTTTACACAACACCTCACTAAAAATTTTCAATGCAGGTTTTAGTGATCATCTTGCTCAAATATTAAGCATAAAAGTACAAGGCAGTATTATTAACAACATGTCTCTTAGAACAACATATCGAAGCTATAATCAGCATAATGTGAACTACTTCAACAACTTATTACAGAAAGAAAAATGGCTAGGAGTGTACAAAATGAATGATATAAATGAAAAATTCGACTCTTTCATTGATACATTAACCCATTTCTTTGAACTTGCATTCCCACTGAAAACATTGACCATACGGGGAAACTCGAGAACAAACAGCTGGATCACAAAGGGAATAAGGGTTTCATGCCAGAAGAAAAGACTACTTCATGAAATATGTAACTCAAAAAATTCCTCATCTGTAGTACGCGCATACTATAAAAAATACTCCAAAATATTAAGAAAAGTAATAAAAGCAGCAAAAATAATGCATAATGATGAAATCATTTATAATTCAGCTAATAAATCAAAGGCTATGTGGAGTGTTATAAAAAAAGAATGTGGAGAATACAGACAACCTTGGAAAAATATAACACTATCACATAAAAATAAAAAAGTAACAAACCCCTTAGAAGTAGCTAATACATTTAACAACTTTTTCACAGGTGTTGCTCAAAATATGTTACAATCAAACTTTAAGAGCATCCAGGCAAATGAATATAAAATAAGTACATGTAGAGGATCAATGTACATCAGTTCTGTTTCACAAGATGAAGTAGCTAAAGCAATAAAAGGACTAAAAAATTCCAAATCGGCAGGTATTGATGGTATACCTGCAACAATGTTAAAGAAGAGCGCATCAAACCTAATTGAAGTACTCACACATTTATGCGACTGCTCACTTCAGGCAGGCACTTTCCCTGATGTGTTAAAAACATCAAAAGTTATTCCTGTATATAAAAAAGGGGATAAAGACAATGTAAATAACTACAGACCCATCACAATTTCCTCCCGCATCTCTAAAGTATTGGAAAAAGTTATGTATGAGAAACTTATGAAATTTATAAATAAAAACAGCATCCTATGTAATGAACAACATGGATTCAGAAATAAGAGGTCAACGACAACGGCTGTCTATGAGTGCATCAATTCCATCCTAAACCTGATGGACAAAAAACAGGAAACAATAGGAGTCTTTATTGACTTGTCAAAAGCATTTGACATGGTGGACCATAAAATTCTGCTATCAAAGCTAGAAAGATATGGTATTCGAGGTCTGTCCAACAAGTGGATCAGTTCCTTCCTGACAAATCGTATGCAGGCAGTGTGCGTCAAGCACACAGATATTGAACTAAAAACTGTATCTAATCACTTATCTGACTATAAACAAATAAAATGTGGTGTACCCCAAGGATCCGTATTGGGACCCCTTCTGTTTCTTCTGTACATAAATGATCTAAGCTTAAATATTGATGCACACAAATCAATCATATTTGCAGATGACACCACGATTCTATTAAAAGGAGACGACGACGAACAGTTACAGCAGACAGTAAACACGGTCATGAAACAACTTAGCAGCTGGGCACAGAGTAACCAGCTTGTAATAAACAGTAAGAAAACCGTTGCTCTAAAATTCCACAATGTTCCTAACAAGGACATGTTTATCCCATCAGTCTCTATCAATGACGAACCAGTTGGTAACAGTACTGAAACCAAATTCTTAGGACTTTGGCTGCAGAGTAACATCAGATGGAATAAGCATATTGAATGTCTCAATACAGAACTGAGCAAAACATGTTATCTTCTTTGTTCATTAAAATCATGTTGTAGTGAGAAAACAGTAATGAATGCATATCATGCGTACTTTCATTCTCGTCTTAGATATGGGGTCACCTTCTGGGGAAACTCTAAAATAGCTAATAGCACTTTTAAACTACAAAAAAGGGCCATTAGAATCTTGTTTGGGTGCAAGCCTAGAGACTCTTGTAAACCCCTGTTTAAGAAATCTGGTATTCCCCCATTACCGTGTGTATACATTATGGAAACCCTTTTGTTCTTTAAATTAAATGTAATAGGCAAGGACCAGAGGCTACAAAAAAACTGTGATATACATGAGCACTTTACCAGACAAAACAGGAACTTACATATGACTCAAATCAGCACAGCACTGTGCCAAAAAGGTACTTTTCACATGGGAGTTAAGCTTTATAACAAACTTCCTGAAAACAAAAAAGCTATCACTGAGGTCAATACATTTGGAAAATCTCTAAAGTCATATTTACAGCATCACTGCTTTTATTCCATTGAAGAATATTTAAATTTATGAAATGTGTTATATAAATACTTGTGCGTAAAGTGTATTATTGTAAGCTTAAATATGTATGCCTTGAAATTACTTTCAGCCTGTATATTTATAACTTGACTTGTCCAATGTCTTATGCATAAGCTGCTATGTAGACAACAGGACCAATAAAATACAATCTACAATCTACAATCGCCTAACTGGAAATAAATCATCTGTAGAAATTTGACAATCCCCAGAATGATTGTAGTTCTTTCAAATTCTGTGGTTCAGGAAAATTCTTTACATCTTCAATTAATTTTGGATCAGGTTGAACACCTTCACTGGTTATAACATGACCAAGATAGTTAACTTTACTTTGTGCAAAATGTCATTTATCTATTGATGAAGACAGGTTTGAGCTTCTTATATGCTCAAAAACAGCTTGTAGTCTCTCAGTATGCTGCTTCATGTTTTCACCAAAAATTATTTCATCATCAAGGTAAACAAGTGCTTGCGTTGGGGTGAGCCCTCGTAAAACTGAATCCATCAGGCATTGAAATAAAGCTGGAGCATTATGAAGTCCAAGTGGCATACAAAGATACTTGTAGACTCCTGTTGCTGTTACAAATGAAGTTTTTGCTTGATCATCTGGACGCACTGTTAACTGGTGATAACCACTTGTTAAATCACATACTGGAAAAATTCGACATCTGCCCAAGTAATCCAAGGTTTCCACTAAATTTGGTACAGGGTAAATGTCTTGTGTGGTCACAGCATTCAAAGATCGGTAATCAACACAAAAACAGAACTGTATTTGTTGTTGTGGTCTTCAGTCCTGAGACTGGTTTGATACAGCTCTCCATGCTACTCTATCCTGTGCAAGCTTCTTTATCTCTCAGTACTGTCGTTCTCCAGAAATTGGTTTCTTCTTTACAATTACAACAGGCGAACTCCACAGTGGGTCTGAAGGATCTCTTGGTTTTATAATTCTTGCTTCTAATTGTTCTTTAACCATGTCTTCTACCAACTCTCTTTGACTGAATGGTACACAGGAAGGTTTCTGTGCAATTCGGGCTGCATTCCCTGTATGAATATGATGCTGAACTAAATGAGTGACAGGTAAATTTGCACGTTCTCCGAATAAATCTGCATACTCCAACAAAACAGGAGCTAAAATCTTTTGTTCATCAGCTGTCAAATGTTCTCTCTTCTTCCAAATCTTTCGCTTCAGTTCATTCTTAACTTCGTCTCCTCATTGTAATTTTGCGGTACTGTTACAAAAATCTGTGTTTATAACTGCAGCATTTGTTACCTCATCTGGAATCTGTATTACGTCACTGTTACTTACACTCAACACTTCAGCAACTTTTGTTCCTCGGGGCAAAACAACATCCTCATTGTTCATATTTGTTATTGTAACCGGGACTTTTGCGACATTCTGTCTTACCATTGTAGCGACACCTACACTTCTAGAAACATAACAATTCATTGTATCCAGTAACTCACTTTTCTCAGATCGCTCAATTAATAACAAAGTTCCTTCCTTGCATCGGGGTGACTTAACTTCACCGTAGATTGTCTTTCCTGCACCCTTGGGAATTTGCTGAGGCTGATCAATTTGAACATCGACTCAACGATTTGAACTGATGCATCATTTGGGCAGTCCATTCCCACAACGTCAGTATTGCTGCTCCTTTGAGTATGATCTGGAGAACGATTTCCTAGGTTGTAGTTGCTACGGCCTAGTCTGATCTTTCTTTCTGCGACAAATATGTCTGCTTCATTAGCAAACAAGAAATCAAATCCAAGTACACCGTCATAATGTGTTTCGTTATTTGAAACTACTCACACCCTTGCTGTGTATTTATCTTTATCTATATTTTCCCCTTCATCTTGGCCTTGGCCAAGAATTAATTTTACGTCGACTTCTCCATAGTTCCGTAGCTTCCCTCCATTTAACCCTCACACTTTTAATAGCGGTTGTTTCAATTTATCCCGTTTATGCATGCCACACCACATTAATGAGGTCTGTGCTCCTGTGTCAATAAGTAGTTTGATGTTTCTCCCACGATATAGAGCACCAGCACCTATCAAGAAGTCATTTTCAGTCTGATTTTCACTGGAACTAACAAGAATCACTGCCTCTGGCAACGGGCAGAGGGAGGGGTAGCCCATACATCCCCGTACTTGTTTAAAGATCTGGCAGATTGTCTGTTATTTGCATTACCTTTCTTCTTGTTGCGACAATCTCTCAAAACGTGACCCTGCAACCTGCAATTGATGGCAGATTCGATTCGCTTTACAATTCTTATGCTTGTGACCCAGCTTACTGCATCTGTAGCATTGTACTGTGGTGTTGAAAACTCTGCATTCTTGTTTCTGCATCTCATTCGGTCTTCTTAGTGCTTCAATAAAATCAACAGCTGATTCTACTGCTTCCTGAAACGTTTTATATCATGCCAATAGAACAGCTTTGCTTACTTCCTCTCTGTGCAACCCACGAATGAATGTGTCCAAGGCTCTCTGGTCGGCTTCGAACAACTGAATGTGATTTTCATTTTCATCTTCTACTAACTCGCACGTTTGAGCATCGATGTTTCGAATTCTGTCAGCAAACTGCTCGATAGATTCGTCTCGTCGCATTCGCAAACTGAGAAGCTGCTCTCTGTAAAATCTGATTGTGTTTTTACATTTAAATCTCTGAACAACAATCACTCTAAACTTATTGTAAATCTTCTGTTTGCACGCAAGTAGGCTCCACGCTAGTGAAATGTTGTGCTGCTCCCTGAATTCTTAATTTGGCGGCCACTAGCTTATTGGAATCTGTCCAGGATCCTAATTGTGTGGCAGCTTCAAGTTTACGAAAAAACACCTTCACACATCATCTTTGGGTTTCCGGCTAAACACTGGTACTGATGGCAATAATGAAAAATTGTTTATTGTAGTTGTACCTGTACTGCACGAACTATCATTTGACAAGTCTTTCGGAATGTTACGCTCACGTCTTTCTGTTTTTAACTGCCGAATCTCTTCTCGCAATTCATTAATAACAGTTTGTAGATTGACAATGTTACCCAGATCGGACTGCGACATTTCATCTAATTTAACGCCAATGAGTCACTCGAATGTAAAATAAACATCCGTCACTGCCTTTCGTATTCTAGCCAAACTGGAGTAGACCGACCTGAATTCCAGCACCAGATGTCCCCGTGTAGTCAGAAGACGTTCACGCTGCTGCCGATCGAAGTTCACGTCGTGCCACACCTCTTCAGGACTGTAGATTTTCCATAATTATCCCCGTGCTGACACCATTTATATAAGGGGGTAGTTTGTATTGTTGCCACGAATGATAATTAGACAAAATATTTGTGAGGACTAGTAAGCGGCGGGTCCTCGAGGTACGGCAATACGCGAACACGAGAAGTAAGTTTAAACAGTTTTATTAACAAAGACAGATCATAAAAAATACGCACACTACGCACACCCACGACCACTGTGTCCGACGTCCTAACACTGGCTAATTACGGTCATATCGAAAGGCTCCGTGGTGAGCAAAGAAAGACATATTGGCGCCCGAGGCCTCACTAGTTAACTGGCGCGCTGCAGACGGCGGACAGGTGGTGCACCCTCGTCGCAGTGCCGCCGGGCCGCATCTACTGACCCAGCAAATTGTCAGCATTTCAGACAGGTCAACTGGCGAGCGCGTGTTACGTACCGTACGTCTGCGCACAAACCGTAGACCCTCGCACTTAGCATTATCCCTATTTACTGTACATGAAACTTCTTTTATTCTATTTTTCTTGATTATTGTCTGTTTGGACTTTGACTTTAACTAAAAAACCTGTCTGTCTGGTCCCATTAACCACAGGGATCGTCCCCTATGTGACTGTGGCCCCCCTTACAGTATCTGCTAATAGAGGAGCTAACTTACCTTTTCCCTTCCTATTGCAGGAGACACTCAAATGTGGTGCCGACGTTGTGTGCGCCACAAGGCGAGACACACGAGGCTCACCACTGTGGAGAGACTTTGCAGACACACGGTATTTAGTTAGGTGAAATAGTGTGTGTTGTTATTCGAAAGTTGTATCATTTTGAGGATGGTTCAGACTTGTTACACTGCAGATTCACAGTCAGCATCTGAATTATTATGGAAAAAATCTAGAATTTCTACAAACTTTGTGAGTAAAAGAATTTGATACGAACCTTCATCTACGAGCACATTTGAGTATTGACTATGTAATGTACATAGATACATGTATTATACATTGATTATGTAATATGCAGGGTGACAATTATTGAACTACATGAAATACAATTGTCATAACTTCTGAACGGTTTGTGTTAGGACATTCAAACTGCACGGTTGGCCACAGAGCACGACGGGAATTATTACGCACACGTGCACGTGCATTGTTGTTGTCGGCCATTTGCATGTGAAAATGTCACAGTACAGTGTGGCCGAGCACTTTTGGAGGACTGAGAATCCACATTTCGCAATCGAGAAGTCTCTTCACCGTCGAAGGGTGACTGTGTGGTGTGCAATGTCCAGTCACGGATTAATCGGTGTGCTATTCCTCGGCGGCACGATGACTACCGAATGGTGTGTGAAGCTTTTAGAAGATGATTTCAGCCCCATTATCTGAAGTTACCCCGATTTCGACAAGATCTGTTTCGTGCAAGATGGGGCTTGACCCCACTGAAGAAGGAGAGTGTTTGATGTCCTGGAGGAGCACTCTGGGGACTGCATTCTGGCTCTGGGGTACCCAGAGGCCACTGACACGGGCCTCAATTGTCCGCCATATTCTCCAGATATGAACACGTGACTCCTTTTTGTGGGACTAAATTAAATACAAAGTGTACAGCAATAACCCCAAAACCATTGCTGAGCTGAAAACAATCATTCAGGTGGTCATCGGCAGCATCAATGAACCGACACTTGAGCGGGTTGTGCAGAATTTCACTATTTGTCTGCAACATATCGTCGCCAATGACGGCAGGCAAATCGGACACGTTATAACCTAAATCCGAATGTCTGTAGTGATGTTTACATGTTAAATAAAGTCTGTGCATGCCATAGTTTGTAACTAATTTGCATTTTTTTCATATAGTTCAATAATTGTCATGCTGTATAAATGCAATAAATGCCAATTAAGTAAGGAAACTGTTTTTCAGATCACATAGATGAAAACTGTTGATAATGATAGTAATATTCTTTAATGGAATAGTTGAGTGATACATGTGTACTGGAATTGATTGTAGTTTGACTATAAATGCGTAATGTATAGGTTGATTTTAGAATATTAAATTGGTTGGTTGAGAATTATCAGGTGGTGATACTATGGTGAAATAGGGTCCTCGTGAAATGTTGAAAAGAGTGGAGAGTGGAGAGATGATGATGATGATGATGATGATGATGGTGATTATATTTTGGCACGAATGGAGAGAATGATATTAGGACTATGGAACTTTATATTATACTGTTATGTTTAACAATGGCAAAGAGTATGTAAGGTCATTATATGATACATATGCATCGTATGTTTCATGACTCAGTTTCCACAGTTTATATCACAGAACAACAAGCACAAATACAGGTCTCAACAATTATGGTGTTACTGTAAACAATAATGTGTACTAAGCTTTCAACAGCAATCCATAAAGAGCATGAATCACTGTGATGAACATGCTGGCACAAAGTACCTCTCTGCAGTAATTAAAAAAAAGTATTGAGTAGTTGCAAGAAAATTCTCTGATACTTTATGAAATCCACTGATATTTTGCAGTTGCATGAAATTCCCTGATAATTCCTTATATTCCCTGTTTACAGGCATCCTAAAATAGTTATTTCATGTGAAATAAATGTACGAGCGGACTAATCTTACTGATTCAGTGACATAAACTACAACTTGTTCATGAAAAAATACTTTCACTTTCAGTTCACTCCACTGAAAGCAAGAGAATTTAAACATATATGTCATACACGAGAAGCATATATTTCTACTGTCAGTTCTATGAGAGGTTATCTGTTATTATGATACACAATTCCCTTAATATTACAGCTTTGTACGGAGTCTAACGATTCGCACAATCTTACATTTCAATCAACTTTCGAATACACAAATATTTTTGTAAATGTAATCACTTTTGCCTGAAAATCAAATGTGTTTAAGATTCTTTCTGTCTGTAGTTCTGGTATAACAACACTTACAGAATTTGTATCTTCTGTGTGGGTAAACAGTTTTATTGCTTTTGATGCCTGTGTGGTTCCCTCTTCAGCTAGGAGGCTTATTTCACTCATTCATGTGACTGGAAGGTTAGTAAAGCAGACGTCACAATGTTCACTAGATGTACAACATCTTTCTACAAAACATCTTCTGCTGTTTACTAATAATTTTTTCTTCTTAAAAAAAAAAAGTTATTCTTCAAAAGATATCTGTAGCTTACAAGAAAATTGAAAATAAATTTTCCCATACATAGAGGAAGCTTCTGACAGAGTTGATTGGAATACTCTCTTTCAAATTCTGAAGGTGGCAGGGGTAAAAAACAGGGAGCGAAAGGCTATTTACAATTTGTATAGAAACCAGATGGCAGTTATAAGAGTCGAGGGGCATCAAAGGGAAGCAGTGGTTGGGAAAGGAGTGAGACAGGGTTGTAGCCTCTCGCCAATGTTATTCAATCTGTATATTGAGCAAGCAGTGAAGGAAACAAAAGAAAAATTCGGAGTACGTATTAAAATCCATGGAGAAGAAATAAAAACTTTGATGTTCGCCGATGACATTGTAATTCTCTCAGAGGCAGCAAAGGACCTGGAAGAGCAGCTGAACGGAATGGACAGTGTCTTGAAAGGAGGATATAAAATTGAACATCAACAAAAGCAAAACGAGCATAATGGAATGTAGTCTAATTAAATCGGGTGGTGCTGTGGGAATTAGATTAGGAAATGAGATGCTTAAAGTAGTAAATGAGTTTTGCTATTTGGGGAGCAAAATAACTGATGATGGTCGAAGTAGAGAGGATATAAAATGTAGACTGGCAATGGCAAGGAAAGCGTTTCTGAAGAAGAGAAATTTGTTAACATCGAGTATAGATTTAAGTGTCAGGATGTCGTTTCTGAAAGTATTTGTATGGAGTGTAGCCATGTATGGAAGTGAAACGTGGACGATAAATAGTTTAGACAAGAAGAGAATAGAAGCTTTAGAAATGTGGTGCTACAGAAGAATCCTGAAGATTAGATGGGTAGATGACATAACTAATGAGTAGGTATTGAATAGAATTGGGGAGAAGAGAAGTTTATGGCACAACTTGACTAGAAGAAGGGACCGGTTGGTAGGACATGTTCTGAGGCATCAAGGGATCACCAATTTAGTATTGGAGGGCAGCATGGAGGGTAAAAATCGTAGAGGGAGACCAAGAGATGAATACACTAAGCAGATTTAGAAGGATGTAGGCTGCAGTAGGTACTGGGAGATGATGAGGCTTGCACAGGATAGAGTAGCATGGAGAGCTGCATCAAACCAGTCTCAGGACTGAAGACCACAACAACAACAGTTCCGTTTCGTACATTTCAGGCCCTTACGAAAGTAAGGCATTTAGTGACTGCCGATATTTATGGCACCACACATACTTCCTATTGCAAAAATTATATTACAAGTCAGTACAAACTATTCTCACTCATCCGATACTGTATCCAGAGGTTCAGCTTTATGTCTGCTCGGAGTTCTGCTGGTGGCAGTGTATAACAGAAATGAGAAAGTGTGCTGTGACTGTAGTTTTGTTTCCAGCTGTGGCACTTACAGAGGCTACGGATACAGATACTGAATTTCTCTGACAGTTACCAATTTCAGAAATAAATATGCTGATACTTTACTAGTACAAACCGTAAAGTGGTCGATTTTGAACCTTAAATGTCAGAAAATTTACACACCGTGTCCACTGCCTTTCCACGATGCCCCTAATGATCTAATGAAGGCCCAGGGAAAATTTGTGTATCTCCTGAGATGTGAACAGCTGCCCTGCGTAACCACTGGCAGGTTTACTTACCTTACACTTTAAAAGATGTGACACTTACCGAGTAGGTGAGCTTCTGACTGGGATGGAGGTGCAACTCCGAGAGCCTCGGGCAGTGATCGCAGAGCTCCTGGATGACGAGGGGGTTGACATTGAACCACATGCGCACTATACACAGGTTCGGGATGTTTCGGAAGATCTCTATTGCTTCCTGCTCGTTCCCACCACCCTTACGGTCATCCAGGTAGCACTGCCACAGGGCCCTGTGACAAAGTAATGTGTCGATAGTTCATTCGCAAATAGTATCTCTGACAATTTGCAAACAGTGTGTAGTAACCTATTTTAGCATCTATAATTGAAGCTATGCTCTCATAAAACCAGAAGTAAACAGATAAAAAAATTAAATGGCAACAAACACAGACACAAAAATGGAAGAACAAGAACAACACTACCTTTCAGAACTACCGCTTCCTTCACATGGCAATAGAACGAAAAGATCATTTGAAGTACCTTTATCTTTACAGTTCTGTACCTCAATTGCTAAAAGCGGGAGCCCTTACTGTTTCACTCTATTGTCCAACTGTCTGTCTGTGTCAGACTGTTAAAAACCCTTTTTTTTTTTGCAATCCGTAGACATATTCACTTCAAATTTATCTCACATATTACCATCTACGGTCCCTCGGTGAAGAAAAAAATTTAACCCTCGAAATGGCGTGCCTGCGCATAAAGTGCACCGATCGCAAATGATATTGTTTTGTTCTGTTCCCTCATTTTACAATTTGAAGTCCATATCTATTCCTTCACTGTTTCTTCAGCTAACACAGTAATAAGTTGTGTTGTCGTACAGCCAAAAGAGCAGCACTAATATAAAATAAACAGCAACCTAGATGAAAAAAAATTACGATTCAAGCAAGAAAATGCCCAGATTCTGAGCCAGCACAATCGGACAGTTACCTATGAGATAATTAGTAATCAAGTGTGGGCCGCAGGGACCTGACCCGACTGTGCCGTGTAATGCTTTGAGTGGGCCATCACTGTGGGGTAACACTTGTGCGTGGCAACAGCATGACAAGAGAAAGGTTTTCTTTTATTATTGTTTAATTAAACAGTGATTTAGCTCATATAATATAAGTTTATTTTATCACTGTTTAATAACACTAATATTAAACTCTGATTTTGCACATACACGTTTACCTCAGTAACGTAAAGACAACTATTCGTCACATGTGTACAAAGTGTGCTACACACCCACTGGAGCAATAAACTTCTATGTCAGTGCAATAAAAAGATATGGACATTTACGTTGCAAGTTTGATACTCACAATCTTACTCATTGAAACCTATAGGATGCAGAATCATGGAATTTTGCATGAAATAAGTTTTTACAGCACAACCAAAGGAAAAAATCCAAAAATTGTTAATTTGCAATTATATCACATGAAAAACATTTTATTTGTCTCTTGTTATCAGACTGACTGACTGTCCACAATCTGTTAAAATCCCTTTTTCTTAGATATGTGTACACATATCAAGTTGAAATTTGTCACACCTTAACGTCTACAGTCCCTCGGCAGTGTGAAGAATGTAAGCTTCTAAGTCAATGTAATCCAAAGATTTATTATTTATTACATATTATTACAGATTATTTACATCACAAATTTTGATACTCGCAAACTTGCTCATTAAAATTTAGGGTACTCCTCACCGACGTAGAGTTATGAAAGTTGGCAAAAAGCATGTTTTCACAGCATAAATAAAGGGGAAAAAAAAGAAAATTATGAATTTGTAATTTTGTTATATGAATAATATATTTCTTTTGCCATTTCAAACATGAAATTAAAACATTCCTGGAAGTCTTGGAATCTCTGGGACTCATACCTTGCATGTATCAATGTCAATACCAGGCACAAGTCATTAATATTCTAGATTGATAAATGAATAAACTGTTTCATCTACATAAATAAGTCTGTATGGAACCCTCAGTGTCAAAGTCCTACTCTCATCTGGTCAATTTATTCTTTAATTTCACCTCGCTGTGCCAATGCAATTTGTGATTTCATTTCACCTCGCTATGCCAATGCAATTTGTGCTTTCATTCCACCTCGCTACGCCAATGCAATGAGTCCCTCGTTTCGACTGTGGTAATATACACCACTCCAGAGGAGTTGTGTGCCCCTACGTCTTCCAACAAACAAATCATACTTGCAACCGAAAATTATAAAATAAGATGTCATAGGCAAGAGTACAGTTATCGTTTGGGGTTGTTAAGTTTTATTTGCACGTGACGAATTCTATCAAAGAAAGACATCTTCTGAGATGGGGTGGCGGTTGTAGCAGCTTTTTGAGAGAAAATATCTGCTCAGACACAGAAACATAAGATACACATACTGCCATCCTTAGAGGTGCACCGAGTTCCAAAGCATAGGTAGAAACATTTTAAGGTTTTTAAGGAAACAGATCCCCATTATCCTGTCTGAATCTCAGTTTGGGCATAATATATTGAATCCAGGAGGTTTAATTGTATATGAGTTGGCATGATTTGTGAAGGAAGTACATGTGTTATTAATGCCCAACATAGGTCTTACTTGTGAGCTTTCAAACCACAAAATTGCAATTTTGGGTGATGTATGACTACTTCCCCCCATGAACCATGGACCTTGCCGTTGGTGGGGAGGCTTGCGTGCCTCAGCGATACAGATAGCTGTACCGTAGGTGCAACCACAACGGAGGGGTATCTGTTGAGAGGCCAGACAAACGTGTGGTTCCTGAAGAGGGGCAGCAGCCTTTTCAGTAGTTGCAAGGGCCACAGTCTGGATGATTGACTGATCTGGCCTTGTAACAATAACCAAAACGGCCTTGCTGTGCTGGTACTGCGAACGGCTGAAAACAAGGGGAAACTACAGCCGTAATTTTTCCCGAGGGCATGCAGCTTTACTGTATGATTACATGATGATGGCGTCCTCTTGGGTAAAATATTCCGGAGGTAAAATAGTCCCCCATTCGGACCTCCGGGCGGGGACTACTCAAGAGGATGTTGTTATCAGGAGAAAGAAAACTGGCGTTCTACGGATCGGAGCGTGGAATGTCAGATCCCTTAATCGGGCAGGTACGTTAGAAAATTTAAAAAGGGAAATGGATAGGTTGAAGTTAGATATAGTGGGAATTAGTGAAGTTCGGTGGCAGGAGGAACAAGACTTCTGGTTAGGTGACTACAGGGTTATAAACACAAAATCAAATAGGGGTAATGCAGGAGTAGGTTTAATAATGAATAGAAAAATAGGAATGCGGGTAAGCTACTACAAACAGCATAGTGAACACATTATTGTGGCCAAGATAGACACGAAGCCCACACGTACTACAGTAGTACAAGTTTATATGCCAACTAGCTCTGCAGATGACGAAGAAATTGAAGAAATGTATGATGAAATAAAAGAAATTATTCAGATTGTGAAGGGAGACAAAAATTTAATAGTCATGGGTGACTGGAATTAGAGTGTAGGAAAAGGGAGAGAGGGAAACATAGTAGGTGAATATGGATTGGGGGACAGAAATGAAAGAGGAAGCCGCCTGGTAGAATTTTGCACAGAGCACAACATAATCATAACTAACACTTGGTTTAAGAATCATGAAAGAAGGTTGTATACATGGAAGAACCCTGGAGATACTAAAAGGTATCAGATAGATTATATAATGGTAAGACAGAGATTTAGGAACCAGGTTTTAAATTGTAAGACATTTCCAGGGGCAGATGTGGACTCTGACCACAATCTATTGGTTATGACCTGTAGATTAAAACTGAAGAAACTGCAAAAAGGTGGGAATTTAAGGAGATGGGACCTGGATAAACTAAAAGAACCAGAGGTTGTACAGAGATTCAGGGAGAGCATAAGGGAGCAATTGACAGAAATGGGGGAAATAAATACAGTAGAAGATGAATGGGTAGCTTTGAGGGATGAAGTAGTGAAGGCAGCAGAGGATCAAGTAGGTAAAAAGACGAGGGCTAGTAGAAATCCTTGGGTAACAGAAGAAATATTGAATTTAATTGATGAAAGGAGAAAATATAAAAATGCAGTAAGTGAAACAGGCAAAAAGGAATACAAACGTCTCAAAAATGAGATCGACAGGAAGTGCAAAATGGCTAAGCAGGGATGGCTAGAGGACAAATGTAAGGATGTAGAGGCCTATGTCACTAGGGGTAAGATAGATACCGCCTACAGGAAAATTAAAGAGACCTTTGGAGATAAGAGAACGACTTGTATGAATATCAAGAGCTCAGATGGAAACCCAGTTCTAAGCAAAGAAGGGAAAGCAGAAAGGTGGAAGGAGTATATAGAGGGTCTATACAAGGGCGATGTACTTGAGGACAATATTATGGAAATGGAAGAGGATGTAGATGAAGATGAAATGGGAGATACGATACTGCGTGAAGAGTTTGACAGAGCACTGAAAGACCTGAGTCGAAACAAGGCCCCCGGAGTAGACAATATTCCACTGGAACTACTGACAGCCGTGGGAGAGCCAGTCATGACAAAACTCTACCATCTGGTGAGCAAGATGTATGAAACAGGAGAAATACCCTCAGACTTCAAGAAGAATATAATAATTCCAATCCCAAAGAAAGCAGGTGTTGACAGATGTGAAAATTACCGAACTATCAGCTTAATAAGTCACAGCTGCAAAATACTAACACGAATTCTTTACAGACGAATGGAAAAACTAGTAGAAGCCAACCTCGGGGAAGATCAGTTTGGATTCCGTAGAAACACTGGAACACGTGAGGCAATACTGACCTTACGACTTATCTTAGAAGAAAGATTAAGGAAAGGCAAACCTACGTTTCTAGAATTTGTAGACTTAGAGAAAGCTAGGAGGCTTATTTCACTCATTCATGTGACTGGAAGGTTAGTAAAGCAGACGTCACAATGTTCACTAGATGTACAACATCTTTCTACAAAACATCTTCTGCTGTTTACTAATAATTTTTTCTTCTTAAAAAAAAAAGGTTATTCTTCAAAAGATATCTGTAGCTTACAAGAAAATTGAAAATAAATTTTCCCATACATAGAGGAAGCTTCTGACAGAGTTGATTGGAATACTCTCTTTCAAATTCTAAAGGTGGCAGGGGTAAAATACAGGGAGCGAAAGGCTATTTACAACTTGTACAGAAACCAGATGGCAGTTATAAGAGTCGAGGGACATGAAAGGGAAGCAGTGGTTGGGAAGGGAGTAAGACAGGGTTGTAGCCTCTCCCCGATGTTGTTCAATCTGTATATTGAGCAAGCAGTAAAGGAAACAAGAGAAAAATTCGGGGTAGGTATCAAAATTCATGGAGAAGAAATAAAAACTTTGAGGTTCGCCGATGACGTAATTCTGTCAGAGACAGCAAAGGACTTGGAAGAGCAGTTGAACGGAATGGATGGTGTCTTGAAGGGAGGATATAAGATGAACATCAACAAAAGCAAAACGAGCATAATGGAATGTAGTCTAATTAAGTCGGGTGATGCTGAGGGAATTAGATTAGGAAATGAGGCACTTAAAGTAGTAAAGGAGTTTTGCTATTTGGGGAGCAAAATAACTGATGATGGTCGAAGTAGAGAGGATATAAAATGTAGGCTGGCAATGGCAAGGAAAGCGTTTCTGAAGAAGAGAAATTTGTTAACATCCAGTATTGATTTAAGTGTCAGGAAGTCATTTCTGAAAGTATTCGTATGGAGTGTAGCCATGTATGGAAGTGAAACATGGACGATAAATAGTTTGGACAAGAAGAGAATAGAAGCTTTCGAAATGTGGTGCTACGGAAGAATGCTGAAGATTAGATGGGTAGATCACATAACTAATGAGGAGGTATTGAATAGAATTGGGGAGGAGAGAAGTTTGTGGCACAACTTGACCAGAAGAAGGGATCGGTTGGTAGGACATGTTCTGAGGCATCAAGGGATCACCAATTTAGTACTGGAGGGCAGCGTGGAGGGTAAAAATCGTAGAGGGAGACCAAGAGATGAATACACTAAGCAGATTCAGAAGGATGTGGGTTGCAGTAGGTACTGGGAGATGAAAAAGCTTGCACAGGATAGAGTAGCATGGAGAGCTGCATCAAACCAGTCTCAGGACTGAAGACCACAACAACAACAATGACTAATTATAGATGGGCATAAGAAGAAACTTATTTTGGAAACTACATAATCCTTCAAGAAATGGCTAGGATTCTGTCTAGTTCGAGGATTGGGCTAACTATATTATCTCAACATTGTGAATGGAAAATACTTTCTAGGAACAGTAGAAAAGTGCATTGGATAATCAGATGACGAATTGAATCAGGATCTGGAGTCACATCACGTGACGAGTGAAGAGCCCGAAGAGTTCTCAATCGGCGAAAGCGTCATCGTATAATTTGTCGTGATGTAATGTCATCAGAGACGTTGCAGTACACTTTCACAGCTGAGTAGCCACTGCAGTGTCTTTGGTCCACTTTAGCAGCAGCCAGAGGTAGGGGGGACTCGTGGAGAGGGGAATAACAGCTCCAATAGTACGGGTGGTAGTGTCCGAGACTTTGCCGATGCCCTCTCGACAGAGGGGACAAAGGTGACGGCAGAGGTATACGACTGCCATTAGCTCTCTGAAGAGCGAAAGTGGTAGAGTACGTGCAAAATAATGTGGCTGATAAATGCGCAATCGGTACGGCACGGATGGAGGGGCAATAGTGATGGGGGTTGCAGGCACGTACTGTACGGGGAATGCCGAGCAGTGGAGGGAAGCGCTGTTCTAAACTAAATACTTACAAAAAATGTGAGTGTAGAATTAAGTGGAGCCTCTCAGTGCCCACACTTGTATAGTGAGCATTCAAAAAGAGCTACTGTCACCTCTGCTTTGGTTAGTGTCTAGAAAGAATTCCGCTGAAAATGCAACAAAAGCAGTGATTTGGTTTTCAGCAGTCTAAAAGCCATTTGTAACTTTTAGAGAAGCATCACGTGTTGCAAGTTTTGAGTAAAACCTACACATTTATTCACCTCAGTTACATGCTGTGCACATGCAGCTGCAAGAGAATTCTGAAACTGTACTTTTCTTCAATTCCTCGATTAATAAAACTAAAGTCAAGTCAATAGCTTATGAAAAAGCACATCCTCACTACAAAAATAAATGTGTAATGTCTTCACTGATGCTGTTTCAAAACCCAACGGCATATCTCGTTTCACCAGCTATCGATGGCCCTTAAGAATTACACTCTTTCGTCAAAAAAGTCTGTAGTTAGTGGAAATAACAAGGTAGATAATGAAGTTTTGCACAATAACCATTTGGAAAAATATTCTCCTCTTTGTTCGCTATCATTTGCCAACAACATTTCAACAACTGAAACTGTTTGAAAAATATGAGGAATGTTGTGGGTTGCAAATGAGATCAATTTTTTTCAGACTGGTTACAAGTAAAGACCTCCACCAAAGTCTAAAGAAAAATTCAATATGTCTGCTAGATTTCGTACACGGCTACATATTATGCAGTACGGACCACACGCAAAATCATAGCGACCCCCAGTTTTCATTACAAACTTTTTCGAAGTTCGTGCAATATCACAATAACAATGACCCATAATGAAATGATGGGCACATCATCATGAATCTGACATAAAAGATATATTTAACACAAAAATGCAAGTTTTTTACCAAACAGTCTCTGTAAAATCGTTTGAGAAAGACTGCAGGATGTGCACCTCGGTTCTGTCATCAAAGCGTGTTGCCGACCGGACAAAATGGGGCAAACAACATTGGCCTTCCTTTGCAAACAAATGAATGAACTCACCCTACATATTGGATGAAAACTGATCATTAAGCATCAGCCACCATTCGACGATGACCAGGAAGTGGCAAATCACTAGAAAGTGGTCACTGTCAAAAAGATTGTCACGTAGCAATCACTGTAGCAAGTCCATCAGTTTGGGGAAGAGAGCGCAAGGTCGACAGCTGAAAAAGTGCCACAGGCAACACTGATATGGTTAGGACAACTCTCTTTGGCAAGAGACAGATCAAGATTGGAAAGAACCTGGTCAATCAGAAGGCTCCTACCAGATGATTTAGTACGAGGGCTATCCACAAAGTGCATTACGTTTTGGAATTAAAAATAAATAAAGTATTGGAAAACTTTTTTATTATATACAGATGAAAGCCACACTTAAATACTACTTTTCTACATAGTTGCCATTTAAATTAAGGCACTTATCGTAGCGATGGACGAGCTCGGAAATTCCTTCGTCGTAAAATTCGGCCGCCTGCGCCTTCAACCACGTGGTTACCTCTTCTTGAAGCTGTGCGTCGCCATCAAAATGCTGCATAGCCAACCACTTCTTCATTGCTGGGAATAAGTGGAAGTCGCTCGGTGCCAGGTCGAGACCGTACGGCGGATGAGGAAACAACTCCCACTTAAAAGATTCGAGAACTTCACGAGTGGCATTTGCCGTGTGGGCCCGGGCGTTGTCGTGAATCAGCAAGAGCTTTGAGCCCAACTTTCCCCTGCGCTCATTTCGTATTGCTCTTCTGAGGTTGTGCAGAGTTTGGCAATACCTTTGAGAGTTTACTGTAGTGCCTCTTTCCAGGAAAGCCACAAAAATCATACCTTTTCTGTCCCAAAAGACAGTCGCCATCACCTTCCTTGCCAACATTGTCTGCATGCATTTCTTGGGTTTTTGGGGGGAATTTGTGTGCCCCCACTGCATTGACCGGAATTTTGTCTCACAGTTCACACGCTTAACCCACGTTTCGTCACCAGTAACGATGTGATCGAGTAATGAGTCGCCATCTTTCTCGTAAGCGTCTTTGGTATCCATCTTGAACAAAACTTGTGGTAACCGAGCTTTTCGGTAAAGATTTCGTGCAACAAACTTCATGAAATTTGTGGAAAATTCACAGAGAGTTCCGTTACTGTGAAATTACGGTTTTCACGGACCGCGGCATCGACTTTTCCGACAAGTTCGGCAGTCACTATACTGGGTCTTCCTCTTCGCTCTTAGTCGTGAACGTTAGTTCGGCCATTTTTAAATATTATGACCCATTGACGCACTCCACCTTCAGTGATTATGTTGTCCCCATACACTTCACAAAGCTGCCGATAGATTTCTATCGGTGTACAGTTTTTTGCAGTCAGAAACTTCACATTTCGTGGCATTTTCAATTAACGCTGAAATTTCAAACTGTCACAGTAACTCAACGGAGTACAGCACGAACCTCTAACTAGCACGGCAGGATGCCGACTGAGTGGCTGAATGCCATGACACCAAGATGGCCGCGCTAGCCCCGCCCCTAACGGACACAAACGAAAACGTAATTTACTTTGTGGACAGCCCTTGTACTTTCCCACAGTGGGAGGTACACAGTGAAATCTCTATGTAGGAGGGAAAGGGTCGGGTGTGGGGGGTGGTTTCTGAAGATGTGTACAGGAGCAGAATGGGGAAGAAAATTAGCTATGCACATTCAAAGGAACTGTCTCATCATTTGCCTCAGTAGATTTAATGAAATCGTGCAAAGCCTGAATATGGATGACTGGAAACAGTTTTGAATTGTCATTGTCCTAAGCGTGAGTCCCGTGTATTGCCACTGGATCCTTTCATCCGTTGGTAGTGGTTCTGGTGATAGTGATGGTGGTAATAACAATTATCATTACTAACAATACAATATTAATAATAACAATATATAAAGCAACAGTATCATGAATATACATCGACAGCAATACTGAAGCAATTGGATTCTAAATAATACACGAAAAAATCTGTTCGTTCATGTTATTCTACTTTTTATAGTTTAATATCAGCTGTTAGTCACATTTGGTTTGTGTCCCACACACTCGAGTAATGCTCTAAGATGGATCGAATGATGTATGTAAGCAATATTATTTGGAATTTGATTGCAATTTCCCAGTGAAATTAAATATACCATCTGCTTTACTTCCAATTGCCTATGTGGTCACCCCATTTCAGATTCCCACAAATGGTTAAAGAAGTGTTTCTACGAGTTGAACGATTCCAATAATAACTCAGGGATGTCGTACTCGTAGAATACCACATTCGTGTGTTTTGTTAAGTATGTAATTTTACTTTTCTGTACATTTAAAGAAAGTTTCCAATATTACGAAATCTCGAATACAAATGAACGAACAGTACTGGTTGCAAAACTGGATTTTTTTATTTTATTTCTCCTCCAATGATGCATTTTACCTTATACAAGGCATCTTCAGATTGATCTATGAGAAAAAATACAACCTTGCATACAAGTGGCATGACCGTGATTTAGCAAAAAAGCCAGTAACAGTCAATGCATTAAAAGCCCAAAAAATTTAAAAATATATAAAAAAAACTTACTGATACAGAAGATATTAAATACACGGGCAACTGGGCCTAAAACATACGAAAGACCCAGCAGGTAGCTGCCCACATTTTTTTGACAAGGCCTTGCGTGGTGTCCTATAAAACACATTACCGTAAGAATAGCTGAGATGTATTCAAAAACAAATGACCAGCTCAGTCTGACAAGAAGTACGTACATCTGCATAAATATGCAGCAGATTGCCTTTTCAGATAAGCGGCACCGTCCATGTCTACTAGAATGGGCTCGAGCCTACACAGATGCATCACGCAGTAAATACGTAGCAGCCACAGTTGCTCACACTTCATGTACTACTGAGAAAAGAAACGTACAAATAGAAACGGCTAGCATACGCAGCCCACAGCAGGTGGATGGGATTGTGATAGGTTTCCAGATTTATTCACAAAGAGAAACATGACAAACACTAAAGCCATACAAAAGATCTTGCTTACAATTGCAGGTAAAATGTTTATACAAATTGGTCATAGTAAACAAGGCTAAATATCTTTTTAAAAATCAGAAATTATAAAAGCCTATACTGCTGTAATGTAAACGAATAAAATCTGCACGAGGGTACCGAGAGAATTTATTTCTCAGTGCACCAGGCAATATTATGGCTAAAAATTACTTCATGCACTTTCTTCTCCTTCAGTCAAAACTAGGCCACAGGCATGCTAAATAGTGTCATATTACAGTGAGTAACCTCAGAAAGTAAGACAGAATCAAATATAGCCTATCTGGATGCTAATAACTGAGTCATAATACACTAATGGATAAAAAAATCTCAACACCCAGTGGGAGTTGTCCTACATAAATAAAAGTTGGAAGGCGTGTTTCTATATCTGAAAGATGTCATCTGTCCAGATTTCACACCAGTCGCGTAGCAGTGGCACTAGTAATGCCACTGTGAGGATGCAAATCAGATTTGCTTCAAATACGCACTGTAACTGTTGTGAGCACTAGTTACCTTCGAGATCGGACACGGTGAGTTGACGTCAGTCACGAAAGACTTAAAGACGACAAAGATGTATCGACACCTCGGTGAATTTGAGTGAGGTCGTGTAATACGGCTACAAGAAACTGGACGTTCCTTCTGTGGTATTGCAGAAATACTCGGCAGGAATGTAGCCACTGTACACTGATCACTGGCAGTGGTGGTCGAGAGAATGTACAATTGGGAGAAGACCGCGCTTCAGACGACCGTGTGGCACTGCCGAGGGGAAGGCCGTCGTGTTCGGTACGTGCGTCTGCAGCACAATGCCACGGCGAACTGTTACAAATTGGTTAGTTCGAGGACAGCTGAGAGCCAGACACTGTCTCACGTGCACCTCACTTACCTCAAACCACCACCACCTCCTGCGACTTCAGTGTTGCCAAGTGTTTTCTGATCGAGCTGATTCTGCCTCAGTGCTCGATCTGTTGTGCTGCCATTCGTGAACACCATTCCAGAAGGTGTTTTCCAAAAGGATAACACACGCCCATATACCGCTGTCGTAATCCGACAGGCTCCACACAGTGTCGACGTGTCATCTCGGCCTGCTCGATCGCCACATCTTTCTCCGATTGAGCACGTACGGGACGTCACGAGATGACAACTCCGGCATCGGCCACAAACTGCATTAACCACCCCCGTGTTGGGCAGCCGAGTGCAACAGGCAAGGAACTCCATCTAACAAATTGGCATCTGGCACCTCTACAAACACCACGCACGCACGTTTGCGTGTTAGAAATTATTCTGGTGGTTACACCGGTTATTAATGTACCGGCATTTCACATTTGCAAAGGTTTCTCTCTTGCTAAGATTAATCTGTGATCTCGAAATGTTAATCAGTTAAATATGTTACCTAGACAGATGTATGGCCAAAATTTCATTACTCTACAGTAATTAATTTTCGGTGCTGCGATTTTTTTCCATCATTGTATTTGTGACCCCAATGACAATCCTATTTTTCTCCACAACGCTCAAATATTTTCGAGTTTTCGATATATCTGAAGGTGTTAGGAATTAGAGTATCCTAGACGATGATACCGTATTCGTCCAAGGCACCTACACTGTGACAATCAGAAAGTACTTTTCGTACGTCACAGCCCTCAAACAGGTGGCCTCTGTCACTGGGCGCAATGGGTGGGTTCAGTTTTATTAAGTATTCCCAGATTTTTTACACACACCGTATGCTTGTGGCAGAACTCACCTCAGTTGCTATAAAACACGATTCCGATTGTAATTTTTTTGTGAGAAGTGGCATGTTTCGTTCCAGCTGAACTGGAGCTGAATTTAAACTGTCCCTCCAGACCAGATCGTTCACACTTTTCTAAAACTACATCGGGATAAAAATGAGGGCGGGGATAAATGAACAGGTACACGCTTACATACAAACCTAAAGGAGCAAAATAGAAAAGTAAAGAGATTGCTATACACACTGGTTCATAGGTGGCAGAGGGAAAAAGATTAACGGGGAATTAATAGCACACACACATACCAAGTGCCTCTATCACATCTACCCAACACTCTCTCAATCTAACAAATACAAAAAAAGGAAAACAGTATTCTAAAACTGGAATACATTTTCGGTTAAAACCAGATTACTCCAATGAGTTGACCTGACAGTATGTTTAAATGCAAAGTTTTCAACATCAATGTTACAATATAATAAATAAAGGTATCACCCTAAAATATTTTTTAAAAGCAGAACAATTCGCATTTTATGTATTGGTAGGTTTCTTACCCAATATTGAATTCCCTGTCAGCCCACAACTTGGAATCTTGAGACAGCTTTTTCCAACGACGGCACACATTCGGTACCACATCCAGTAGATCGGTGAAAGCCACGTGGGACAAGATCATTAGCAGCAGTTCGTCTGGTAAGTCATTGATGCCCGTATGCCACATCACGCTGCCTTCAGCGGGCACGTGGCGCCTGCCTCTGTAATTGCAGCCTGAAGCCATTCTGCTGTCAGGTAGGCCTTCAGCCCGCGGCGAGGTGGAAGGAGTTGTCATGTGGATGTCTGGCAGGTATGCTTGCAAGCGCTGAAAGAAAACAAAATGCGTTATAAACCTAGATTCATACGAATCTGTGGATTGCAGCTGCTGGCAACAATGTTAGTGAGCTGATGCTGTTATTCATTGCACTATCACTTGACAGTTTTTTTGAAATCATTTCTTACAAGTGAAAATCGTAAGTGGCGAGTTAACAGTGCGATACCATGCCGACAGAGCGTTGACGTCATTTATGTGACAGATACAAGGCTTAAGAACCAAGCGGGTGACGTTACTAGGGAAAAAAGGATAGCAAAATAAAATATCACGAATTAACACGTTCTCCACTAGATTGTAATTCTGTCAGAGACAGCAAAGGACTTGGAAGAACAGTTGAACGGAATGGACAGTGTCTTGAAAGGAGGATATAAGATGAACATCAACAAAAGCAAAACGAGGATAATGGAATGTAGTCAAATTAAATCGGGTGATGCTGAGGGGATTAGATTAGGAAATGAGACACTTAAAGTAGTAAAGGAGTTTTGCTATTTAAGGAGTAAAATAACTGATGATGGTCGAAGTAGAGAGGATATAAAATGTAGACTGGCAATGGCAAGGAAATCGTTTCTGAAGAAGAGAAATTTGTTAACATTGAGTATAGATTTAAGTGTCAGGAAGTCGTTTCTGAAAGTATTTGTGTGGAGTGTAGCCATGTATGGAAGTGAAACATGGACGATAACCAGTTTGGACAAGAAGAGAATAGAAGCTTTCGAAATGTGGTGCTACAGAAGAATGCTGAAGATAAGGTGGGTAGATCACGTAACTAATGAGGAGGTATTGAATAGGATTGGGGAGAAGAGAAGTTTGTGGCACAACTTGACTAGAAGTAGGGATCGGTTGGTAGGACATGTTTTGAGGCATCAAGGTATAAAGGCACATTTGCATGCCGAGCGTGAGTTTCCTCGGAAACGCGAGATATTAATTAAATAAATAATCAGTGACAAATAAATAAAGCCTATGGCACAGAACTGCAGCGCTGTGTCGCTGATAAAACAAAAACAGAATTACGTTACTCGTATGTTTGATTAAGAAAAAAGAGCTCTCGTTGAAGTGGTGCGAGAAGCACGTATTTTAGTTTATTGTCTGGCACACCGCCATATTTCATGATATAGAAAATTACTGCGAGTTGCAACCATACTAGGCACTCGATTCTGTAAAGAATTTATATTTATAAAAGTAAGTAGGATTATGAACTGTAGGCTTATTCATTGAATATATCTGATTTAACTAACTGTGTAATTTTTTTGTTTAGTAGACAATCACCTCTGTACGACGTTTTGGCATGGCTGGCAAATTATTGTAATATTGAGATTTAGTTTATGAGTCCGCACCTACCGCAGCAGTCTTTGGAAACGATTTAATTACGAAGTCCGATTATTTCAGTTTTATTTCACGGTCAACTACGAGTAACATTGCCTTTACGAAAAAGCCATTGTCAAGCGTCTGATACCGAATAATCAAAACCTGACGACTCATAGGAGAGCCAATCATACAGATAAAAATAATTAATATAATATTTTATTTTATTTTATTTTATTTTATTTATTTTATAAAGGGATCACAAATTTAGCATTGGAGGGCAGCGTGGAGGATAAAAATCGTAGAGGGAGACCAAGAGATCAATACACTAAGCAGATTCAGAAGGATGTAGGTTGCAGTAGGTACTGGGAGATGAAGAAGCTTGCACAGGATAGAGTAGCATGGAGAGCTGCATCAAACCAGTCTCAGGACTGAAGACCACAACAACAACAACAACAACCACTAGATCATAGATGGTTTTGGGTAGAGAAAGTTGTTCTTACTAATGCCTTAAACACGGTAAAAACTTACACGAATATTGTTCCCCTCAACGAAATGCCACTGCCAATAGACCCACATGGATCCAGTAAACAGAAAACCTACGCCACCACCAACAAAAACGGAACAGCACACAGCATGCAGGAGAACGGATGTGGAGTATGGAAGATAGGAGAAGAGTTACTAACGGACTTGAAGCTGCAATACGTACGGCACTTGCTCGTGAAACACAATTTAGAGTCCCGATCCAGCAAACAGTTTTAGTCTGCCAGGAAGTTTCAGTTAACAACATTATGACATTATATGCAAAACTTACGACCAAATACCGCATTTATCCGGTTATAAGACGAGGTTTTTCCTAGATCGGTTGTCCGAGAAATACAGGGTCGCTTATATTCGCATATCGAGTAACTGCTGCTCAGGTCAACGTTTTTACATTGTTTAATAGATGAATGTAGGGTCGTCTTATATTTACAGATGAAGCTTTGTCCATTGAGGTCTCATATTCATAAAAATGTATTTTGAACGATCCCGAACGGTCGTGTGTAGAAAACAATGCTTGCGTTCAAAGAGAAAGGGATTTATCGATATGCCGAAGCACTCGATACAATATTGACTTTCTCGATCAATCACGTGACATTAGACTCCTCGTGCGAGCGCTAGCAACGCCACCTAGGAACAAGGCCTCACATCGTGAGTCCAAGGAACCTGTGACGTCACGGGTAGGGGTCTGAGAAGCTAGGAACCGACTACCGACACACGTGATTCGTAGCGTTTCCATGTTGTACTTTGTGCTGTTCGTGAGTGGTTATTTGATCTATACTCATTACTCAGTTACGATGCCCCGAAGGTGTTGTATGCCGAATTGCAGGGGCAATTACGATAATGGACCTAAAGTCAGTGTATTTTATTTTCCATCTGACGAGAATTTAAGACGAAAATGGTTATCGGCTGTTCACAGACAAGACTGGACACCGAGTAAGCACTCTGTTGTAAGTATCAGTGTATTTGTTTGGTTAGTGTGTCGTAGTTACTTGAAATGTAGTACAGCTGAACAAAATACAGTAAACAGAAGAACATATTTATAATCTCATACCTCGTTAATTTTCGTTATATGTTTTAAAGAGAACTGTATGCTTGTTTTTAGATATGTGAACTGCATTTCAACAAGGACGACATTTTAAGCAGTACCAGTATGTATGACCCGAAAACTGGTATACTCTTGACAGCACCGTTGGATCGTCGACGCTTGAGAAAAGGTGAGTTACGAAACACGCTCTTAGTAAAGTACAGTGGCATAAGAACTATCTTTATTTCACTTATATGCTGTGAGATCGGTTTCATACTTCGTTATTAATTTTTTCAGATGCTATCCCATCGAAGTTGCCTGGATGCCCATCTTACTTGTCGAGTCATCAAACTGCAGTACGAGAGGACCCAGAAATTCCTAGGGGGCGTTTAGAAAATCGTGCTCTTCAAATTGCTATCCAAGAAAGTGTGGACACACATGCGAAAATGATTGATGCGATATCGTTCGATAGTTTAGAACAAATGAAAACAAAGTTGAGTGAATGTGAAAAGCACAGTGACTGGGTAGTGATAAACAAATCTGACAGTGCGAGACTAGTGTTACTAAAGCATAATCCTTACCCAAGAATTTTTTGCCACGTAGTTATAAGCAGTGGTTTATTACTCAGTGTCTTCAATAATGATATTGAAGTGAAATGTATTGGAAACATGAAATTTCCCATGAAAGTAAACAACATACAGGTGGTAAGTGATGTTCTTAAGAACATTTATCTTCTGTATAATAGTTCTGAGGCTCCTGTAGATAACATTTTGTCTTTAATTGACCAGTTATTGCAAAATTTATTAGAAAAGTTGCCAGGAAACGAAACTAAAATTACATTTTTGAAGGAACAGATTTCATTTTTGAAGTGCAGAAGTTCAACTCAATTTAGGTATGATACTAACTCTATGATAATGTGGTCATTAGTACATTCTATAAGCCCACATGCTTACAAATTTTTGAGGAACACTGACAGTTTTTCTATGCCTGACTAACACCCTTTCAAGGCTTTGTAGTAAACTCTCAACAAATCCTGTCATTGAGCAACAGGGTCATCAGTTTATGAGCTACATCACAAATAAAGTAGGTACTTTATCCTCAGATGATAAAACTGTGCTCCTGTTGATGGATGAAATTCATCTGAAGTCTCAGCTTGATTACAAAGCTGGAAATGTTGTAGGATGTGCCTTTAACACTGAAAAATTTTTGTGTGCAACCAGCGCCTATGTTTTTATGGTTCAGAGCATGGAATCACCTTACAAGGATGTGGTATCTATTCTGCCAGTTCATACTATTCAGGGTGATGTTCTGTTCTCTTACATTAAAGCAGTCATTGTTAAATTAGAAGCAGTTGGATTTGAGGTGGTTGGTATAGTAGCAGACAATAATGCAATTAATAAGAAAGCAATGTCTAAGTTTTCTACTCCTCCAGATGTGAAAATAAAGTATGATCACCCTGTACAGTCTTCTCCAAATCGCCCATTGTATTATTTTGTGGACACTGTCCATATTTTGAAGTGTATCCGCAATAACTGGTTTAACCAAAAGGAGCAGATCTTGTGTTTTCCGACTTCAGTGACAGTTTGAAGGGAGGTTTGTCTTCTGTTGGAGCACTGAAAGAATTGCACTTGATAGAAAAAGATGAACTATTGCAATATGGCAGTTTCTTAACTTTGAAGTCTCTATTTCCTAACTCAATTGAGCGCCAAAATGTCAAGTTAGTGTTGCGTGTTTTCAGTGATACGACAGTTGTTGCTTTGGACACATTTGGTTCAAAGAAAGCAATTAGCAACTGGGAAAGTACTGCAACATTCATAAAAATAATAAATCGTTGGTGGGATATTGTAAATGTAAAAACATTACTCAAGGGACAGAGGTTAAGAAATATTTTCCAAGAACCTGTGACTAGTAAATCCCATCACATACAATAATTCTTACAGTGCTTCATCTCAAGGTTATGTTCTTGGGAAGAGTGTAGTGATGAAAGAAAACTTACTCGAGAGACACATAGCGCTTTGAAACACACAACTGCTGCTTTGATAGACTTCAGTGACTACTGGCTTTCTGAGAAAAACAGATCATATTTGCTGTTAGGAAAAGTACAGACAGACAGTTTAGAAGACAGGTTCGGCAAATACCGCCAGCTATGTGGGGGAAATTATCATGTTTCTCTGAGACAAGTTTTTGAAACTGAACAAAAACTAAGGGCATAGTCTATGTTTTCCCTTGTGCTTCGGTCGAAAGTAGTTGGGGATGTTGTTATTAAGACCACTGATATTTTTTCTACTCATACTCAAATTCAGGGATTAAAAGAAACATCAATACCAGAATTTTTAAATGTAGCAGTAGATGAAAATGATGTTGATGGAATAGATGAGAATACTTGGCCACTGTTGCATTACATAGGTTACTGCTCACACCAAGCTATTAAAAAAACCATTGTGAATATTGTAAGGTATTCCTTACTACAGATGAAATGAAGCAGGGTGGTGATGATTTGATTATGGTAAAAGACAGAGGAGGGTTGACATATCCTGCAGATGATGTAGTAGTGTGTGTGACATATGTCTATTTAACTCTACAGAAAATTCTGAAAGACCAGGAAATTTTATTTTTAGAACAGGCAAATCAGAGAAATGTACTTGTGAAGGTAGCATCCCACAACATTCCCAGCAATCTTTTTTATGGGTTTCACTGTAAAAATAAACACTCAATTGATTCAGTCATGAATTGCATACTGTTTTGCTGTGCAAATATTTTGCTAAACAATTACACCAAGAGGAGAAATGATGTAACTACTGTTAAAAATGTAACTGTGTACAAAAGATTGAAAAAATGTTAAATTATACTGTTTGGGGCTTGGGAAGATGATGTGAAATAAATGTTTATTTCTATTTTCTGTTTTTATTTCATGCACAGTATCCCATACATCTTGTTGGTAAATGTTATGTATTGGACCCCTTCTGCTCTCTTCGAAATGGTGCAGCCGTAAACATGAGGCTTTGCTACAGATTAATTTGTTACCACAAATTCTCTGTGAAACCCCAATCTCATAGAATTAGGGGAATAGTCTTTTCTGTTCATAAGTAAATATATAATTAATGCTGCTCCTGCTCTGTGGTTGACAAGTTTTTGTATATATTTTTGTCCAATCAGTAAATTAATTATTCTCACAAGGAGAACAATTCATTGCTAGTATTAGCATGCTAGTCTGCCATCATAAGTAAATATTAATCTGCAGAACAGGTCCAGTCTGTCAATACAACCAATATTTCGGGGAGGGGGGAGGACAATACATAACTTAAGCCATTCTTCATTTGAGAGAAATTGATAATGTTTTTGGAGTTTGGAATAGCAGTGCTTTTTTTCCTCTGGGACAACATTAAATAGTGAATAGTAAAAGAATTTAATTGTCATTTAGCTATTGCAGCAATAGACAGTCAAATTACAAATGTTTAAAAAGTATACAGCATGTATACAAAAATTACTTTACACAAATTAAAAAACAATGTTACAACAGATTTTCCATAAAGTAAAATATTCAAGCTAAAACAATTTGTGTAGTACATCTTAAATTGAAATCATTAAGGAAATTATGGTACACTCACCGAGCAGTTATCACTGTGATATTTACACTCATACATTCAAGTGAGTAGGGAGGATTTACTGATAACCAACTGTACTACTTGTGCTTGAATAAATCAAATAAAGCTTCTACCCATTCTAGAGGCAGTTTGTTGAACAGCTTCATACTCACTACATTGCTGTTCTATGATTTAGATAATCTGCAGTAAGGTATGTGAAGATGCACACTATTTCTAGTTCTGGCATTACTGAAGATTGGGATACCACTCATCTGCTTTCACAAATGGCACTATAGATGACATTTTAAATTTTTACAATGCTGTAATACCCATTGCCAATGATCAGTGTATCAAATGACAAGTATTTTAATTAAAAGATGGGGATCAATATGTGGATGGGTGAATATAAATGGATCAGTTTGTACAGTAAAAAGTAATAATAGGTTCTTAAGATATGTCGTTACATGAAGCCGATGGGTGGTGTCCCATTCTTCAGATAAACCTCAGTTCCATGAGAGTGTAAATCCTGCCTAAGCTGTATTCTGTTAAGTTAGTCTTTGTATACAGTAGAACAGTGAAAATGTGCAAATTTATAACAATTAATATTTTCAAGCTGATAAACAATGGCTTACAGTGGGCAAGTTTGTCAGAGTTTGTAATGATTCTAATGTGTGATTCCCATGTCAATTTATAATACCTAATAACTTAACACTACCTAGTCTTCTACTGGCAAATCTCTTAAACTAAGTAGTATGTAGAAGGTTCAGTGAAGTTTACACAAATTTCTGTACGCTAATGTTTTCTTAAGTATAAAACTGTAGATGACTGCCAAATGAGGTATCTGTCATACGAAACTAGAATTTGACATAGATACAAGTCCCAGAGTACCTGCTTTGATAGATTGTCAGTCTTTCCAATTGCGGTACCTCATTTTAAATTAAATTATGCAAGGTGACATACACGGTGAAAATAGTGCTGTCAGAGTTATGGAATTAGAAATTCGCATTTTCAAAACGCGAGTGACGGAAATTAAAAAGTATTTTCACCTTTGGAGCTATAGTTTACGAAATTTGAACAATGTAATTCTCCTGTGAGAATGATTAGCGTTTGTTTACAGATTTGTGTATAAAGCAGTGAGTAGTCTACCAGGAAACTGTTTAATGTTTTCATATACGTGGCGTAGAGCCTAACAAGCCGCTCGGTATTTCGGACCCCTAGTCGTGACGTCACGAGTCGCGCTGTGAGGCCGAGGCCTTGTTCCTAGGTGGCGTTGGCGCTAGGGATACGCGAGAAGCTATGTACTAGAAACTACGACAATCAAATGATCTGCTTAAAACCTGACAATTCTGTGAAACGCCCGAGGAAATAACATTCAATTATATCAACTTAAAAACTTCTATTGTATTTGAACAGGTTCGTAATAAAAGTTCTCATGCATATGGATACTGTATACACTCATCTATGTTGCTTTTAAAGTAAAGGTAACATTCAAACGGGAAGATGTTCTCCTTCGAAAACCATTACTTGATTCTGAACCCAAGTCAATATTTTGTTTATGAGAAACTATAACGATTTGCCGCTTGGGTTGCAAATGAGAAATTCGCTCGATGTTCACGATGTGGCGACGTCATTTATCCACTGCGCCAAAAACAGCGGGTGAAAGCTGCAGCTGATAGATATTTATCTTTGCCGTAGTCGGCTTGGTTACGAGTTGTTAGTTTTTGATCTGGGCTTGGAAAATAAAATGTTTTCTCATCTCACGAAAAAGCTGTTACTTCATAAAATATAAAGGCTCCCATAACGTATTAGAAAACCGCGGAAAAACGTTACCAGCATTTAATCAGTTTTGGAGCAAGCTGACGAAATTCAGACGAAACGAGAAAGAAAATTAATCCGGAATTAAAAGTCTAAAGAACGAAATAAATCACATTAGACTGATTGCAGTTGTTATCGCAAGAATAAATTACAGAGGAAAGACGCGTTTTGGAGATAGTATCGAGAGAAATAAATACGTCGCGGGTTCGAGAATTGGATTGAATCGCGATTGTGATCTTTTATTATGTACTGGTTGTTGTTGTTGCACATGACCTGCACCGTGGAAGATTTTATCGTCCACGTTGCTCAAGAACTGCACTACGGAACGTTGGATGCGGCACAGTCAAACAAGTTTGGCTGTGAGCGAGCAGAAATTACGTCGTGTTGCCAACCATGGTAATGTATACTGCATAGTTTGGTTTTTTATGAACATCTACCACATTTAAACTGCAGTTTGCCTAAATTCATTTGCATTCGAAATCGAATTGACTTTAAAATTGGACAAATCCTCAACAATAGCGTGTATTTCTGCAGGATATGCTAACAACCTAGATTGGGGACCAGTGGTGTACTTACGTGTTTCGTGCGACGATGTTGTCGACGCTCACAGTGAGATATGACGGGAATAATTGGGAGTGTATCAGCTGCTGGTTCTACACAACCAGCGAGAGAGCGGCGGGCACACGATATGTTTGGAAGCAAGAGTCATTGCAACATTCACACATCAGTATCATTTACGAAACATTGATGTTTATCATTTTTTTTTTTAAATTACATTCTTTAGATGGCGTCCTCCTGTACGAATACATTAGTGAAATCTGCTGTTGAGATTCCTCATTGACCACTGCCACATCTCAGCTGGGATACTGTGAATTGCATCCAGATTTCTCTGTTTTAACTTGAAAAAGTCACAAACGGATAAATCTGGCGATCTAGGGGGCCAGGGAATGTTACGGAATCGTGAGGTCACACGGCTGCCAAACAATTCCCACACACATATGCCATCGATTGCCGTGCAGTGTGTGATGTCGCTCCGTCCTGTTGAAACCAGGCCTCTTGAACGTTCGGAAAGTTGTTCAATGCAGGTGTAACGAAAGTTCGTAACATCTCCACGTAACGATCTGCATTGACACCAATTGTGTTTCCCTGATCATTTTCGAAAAAATACGGTCCGATAATCCCGTGTGATAAAACACACCACACTGTCACTTTACTAGCGTGTGAAGGGCGCACGTGAACGTCATTAGAATTTGTGTTTTTTTGACCAGCAACGGTAGTTCTGTTTATTCACATAACCTGGGACATCAAAATGTGCCCCATCTGATATCCACAACTTGTTTAGAAACTGTAATGCCCCTACGTAATACAATGTTATTGTAATATTCCCGCTGCGAGTACCAGCGATGATGCGCTGCCGTAATTGAGACGACAACGCTCTTTGCTGTGGCGACAACGCTCTTTTCTGTGAAAAAGCATTATGTTTTTTTTGTAATTGTTGGAGGTAAGGAATGCGGATTGGACGTTGTGATTTTTTGAGGTCAGGTAAGTATGCATATACAAGTAAATTTGAAGTGCAAGGGAGATACAACTTGTAATCGCAATTATAAAGAATAAAAAAATGTGAAAAAGAAGGTAAATATCGTCTACGAACTTTTATTCGGTGTTGGATCCCTGGGCCTTCATACAACTATTAGTGTGTTAAGTAATACAGTGCATAGTGATTTCTTCGCGAATTAATAATACTGGGCGAATCTGCTACTATCACGGTCCGAACGACGCGCAATATTTCGCCGTCTGCCTGTGTGTTCGAGACGCTCCCTAAGCGTCAGTTTGTTAGTCAGAAGATATCATCATACTACCACTGTTGTTATACCTTCCCATTCTGCAAGTGTTTCCAGAAAATCTTACGGCAACTGTGAGTATTGTAGCTGCCACGAGAGACGGAGTCTTCATCGCGAGTTGTAGCAGTTTTCTCCGACTTTCCCTGGTGTTCTCTGACAAGGGAACCTCCCCATCGCACCCCCCTCAGATTTAGTTATAAGCTGGCACAGTGTATAGGCCTTGAAAAACTGAACACAGATCAATCGAGAAAACAGGAAGAAGTTGTGTGGAACTATGAAAAAAATAAGCAAAATATACAAACTGAGTAGTCCATGGGAAGACAGGCAACATCAACGGACCCAAGGAGCGCCGTGGTCCTGTGGTTAGCGTGAGCAGCTGTGGAATGACAGGTCCTTGGTTCAAGTCTTCCCTCGAGTGAAAAGTTTAATTTTTTTATTTTCAGACAATTATTATCTGTCCGTCCGTCCGTCCGATGCGAAGTAACTGCGCCGTAGTATGGGGACGCTACACCTAAACGAACAGTGCACGAAAGAGAGAGTATTTCTGCTAACGAGGCTCCTGGCTGGCAGTTGACTGTTCGCTACTTTCTTGGGAGTTATTATCACATCCACAAGAAAACTTAAATCGGGCAAGGTAGAAGAATCTTTTTACCCATTCGCCAAGCGTACAAGTTGGGTGGATCGGCAACATATTCCTGTCATGTGACGCACATGCCGTCACCAGTGTCGTATAGAACATAACAGACGTGTTTTCCTGTGGAGGAATCGGTTGACCTATGACCTTGCGATCAAATGTTTTCGATTCCCATGGGAGAGGCACGTCCTTTCGTCTACTAATCGCACGATTTTGCGGTGCGGTCGCAAAACACAGACACTAAACTTACTACAGTGAACAGAGACGTCTATGAACGAAAGGACAGATCTTAACTTTGCGAAAATAAATAAAGTAACCTTTTCACTCGAGCGAAGGCTTGAACCAAGGACCTCTCATTCCGCAGCTGCTCACGCTAACCACGGGACCACACCGCTCCTGAGCTCTTGCTATCCTTGATGTTGCCTATCTTGCGTATGGACAACTCAGTTTGTATATTTTGCTTATTTTTTTCATAGTTCCACACAACTTGCTGTTTTCTCGATTGAGCTGAGTTCAGTTTTTCAAGGCCTATCCACTGTGCCAACTTATAACTAAATAAGTGGGGGGGGGGGGGGGGGGGGGTTCGATGGGGAGGTTCCCTTGTGAGAAACGGAAACCTCCGACCGCCAACTCATCCTGTACCTAACCTCTCTCTCCTTACAGCAGCCACGAAGAAAACATATTCATCTATAGTCAAATGTTTTTACAGACTATTTGTATTAGACTGGTAAAAAATTTTAATATGTACGCATCTAGGCAAAAAAATCAAAAGAGAGTTTTAAATGCAGTACCTGTCTTATCTGTGTCAAAGTCAAAGGTCAAGTTAGGTATTTATTTTCTCTTTACGACGTAGCAGCTCATTTTAAAATTTATCGTCGTTGTTTATTTTTGTTATTTGTTGACAGAATCCTAATCGTTGTCCTTCAGTTGTAGTTTGTGCGGATGAAGTTTTAAATCAAGATGAATAATTCTGCGAAACACTCTGTCGGGACATTCAAACCACTGCTGCTCGCTTACGAATTGAAACCCGTGGGCTGCGTAAGACACACCTGCGTAGAACATCAGCGTTCGCTGGAGAAAGCACACTTCTCGGTCGTCCTGTTGGTTTCTTCTTTAGGGCAGATCCAGTCTCTTCAAAGTTATTTATTATATCGCGCGTTTTGACGGAACGGCATCATGACTGCCTAAATTATAAAAACGTCCAAATTCCCTCTGCGCCGCTACCAAACCATCATTATTTTCATAAAACATTTTTATGGCTAACGCACGCTGCTGTCATTTACACTGATCCACGATTACTGAAATGGCGGACTGTTTACTAGCTGTCACGCACACGCAGTGCTGCCACCTGCCCATGGCTGCCACTACTCATTTCAAACATACCCATTATTGTGTCACCCTGTATTTGTGACAATGAAGATATACAGGGTGACAATTATTGAACTATATGAAAAAAATGTAAATTAGGTACAAACTACGGCGTTCACATACTTTATTCAACATCTCTACAGATATTCGGATTTAGATTATGACATGTTCGATATGCCTGCCATCGTTGGCGGTGATATGGCTGGAGCAGACAAACTGCGAAATTCTGCATGACCAACTGAAGCGTCGGAACATAAATGCTGTCGATGATCCGAATGGCTGTTTTCGGCTGAGCAATCGTTTTAGGGCTATTTCTGTACTCCTTGTCTTTAATATATCCCCACAAAAACGAGTCGCATGTGTTCAGATCCGGAGAATATGCCGGCCATTGAGACAGGAATTCGGTCTCCAAAGTGCGCCTCCAGAACATTAAACACTCTCCTGCTTCGATGGGGTCGAGATCCGTCTTGCATGAACCAGATCTTGTCGAAATCAGGGTCACTTTGGATAATGGGGATGAAATCGTCTTCCAAAACCATGTTCCATTCAATAATCTCTGTGCAATCAAGGAATATCTCACGGATTATTCCGTGACTGGACATTGCACAGAACACAGCCATCCGTTGAGGGTGGAGGACTTCTCGATTGCGAAATGCGGATTCTCAGTCCCACAAACGCACCAATTTTGCTTCTTGACGAACCCTTCTAAATGAAAGTCAACTCTGTCGATAAACCAAACCACTAATTCCCATCATGCCCCACTGCCAACAGTGCAGCTTGAACGTCCTAACGCAAACCGTTCAGAAGTTTTGATGTTTTTATTTCGTGTAGTTCAATAATCATCACCCTGTAGGATCATGACGGCATGATGATGAAAAATATTGATACAACAGAAGAGCAGTCTAAGTAAACAAAAAAGGTAGTGAAGTAAAACTTAATGTAAACAGTTTCTTTTTTTATTTCTCCTTATAAAACAATAAATGGCACGAGTGTAGCTTAGGTGTATGTTAGCTGTTTAGGCAGAAAAAGTTTGAAATTTTGATTAGTGAGAATATTTAAAAAAATAATTTTTCCTCAAGAAACTTCTCAAGAAAAAGGGGTGTCTTTTTAAGTTCAAGGTCATTGTATAATCGGGTACATACAATATAAACGAAAACATCCAAGTCACCATTTACGTAACAGATTTATAAGACATCATACTTTAAAGCATATAAGAAATACTAGGACTCTTCACAAGACCCAACATTTACTAATTAGGGCCAAGTCTCCAGTTCTGGCCACTACACCACTTATGGCCAATTTGATGTGATTACTGAACTGTAAAGCTTCTTTTGAACACCAACAGGTATGATCAATATGAACTGTTCGATTCCATTAGATATTGAAACATTTCTTTGTTCAAATGGTTCAAATGGCTCTGAGCACTATGAGACTCAACTGCTGAGGTCATTAGTCCCCTAGAACTTAGGTTAGTTATGTTTAACTAGTTCTAAGGACATCACAAACATCCATGCCCGAGGCAGGATTCGAACCTGCGACCGTAGCAGTCTTGCGGTTCCAGACTGCAGTGCCTTTAACCGCACGGCCACTTCGGCCGGCGCATTTCTTTGTCTGTTCATGTTTGGAGTCATAATTTTTTGAAAAAGATGAGTTTTGTAGCGTTTCCTTTACGGAAAGCATAATCTGATTTTAGTTTCCTACACATTTAAATAAAACTGTGTCTTTTGGGAGGTAGGGCTAAGAATTATAGTTTCATTTCTTACACGTTAAATATGATGCAACTCAAAAACCGTTTTCCATGTTTCTTTATTATTGACCTTGGGGCTTTTCTTCCCCCGGAGTTTTGCTTTTAGTGGTTAGAATGACTAATGTATGGTTTCACTGTGCTCTGTGTGTTTCTGAAACAAGGGACCGATGGCCATTGCAGTTTGGTCCCTTTAATCTTTAAACCAACCAACCAACCAAACCACTGAATTTCTATGGCCATTACAAGATCTTGGTTCACTGTTACGGCACAAGTAGAGACATGTAACCTATTTTGGCCACTTCTAAAAATACGTACAATGCATCTATAATACAGTTTTGGTCTGCATTCTACGTAGACAAATTTTATTTAATTAGGCATATTTGAAATATTTCTGCTGTTTTTTATATCAAGATATACCTAATTAATTGTCTTGCCTGAACATCTCATATTAATTTATCTAACCTCATAATAGTGAAATATGCTACCCATATTATGAAAATATAATGTTTTTTAGCTCAAAGTTTTGAAGTCAACGAATGAATAAGCAAAGTTAAAACGCACAAGAGACTATTGTTGATGGTAATATGGCTACTACTGCAAACAAGTTGTACAATGCTCCAAGAATATTAGTAAATAAAATTTCTGGTCGATCTCCACAAGAATGTACATTGCACTGTGGCCTACATTCTGTTGAAAGATGGAAAATACGAAAATAAAATTAATTATATTGGTGGGTTTGGTTCTGGACTGTTTCAACATGCGATTTCCAGGTAAATCTCCACATATCTGCCTTTTCAATAGTTTTTGAGCAGATACATGAAGTTTGTAGGCTGCATTAGAAACAATCAACCTTGAGAAAAGTGATACCGTGGCTTTCATAAGAGAGGTAAATTTTTGTCACAGAAACATGGTAAAGGTTAATGGAACTCGAGATTCTTCTACAGAGGACAGAAATAAGAAATTGATCCCAGAAAGCATCTGAAACGCTGAAACATAAGGATATGTTAAATGACCCTAACAGAGTTGTTTATGTGGATAAAACCTTTTTTCTGGCTCCTAAAAGGGAATTAAACATAGATTGTTTCTAGGCCCATCATTACAGTACTTTTTGTTTAATTGTTTTTCTATTTCACTCAATTGCTGTAACTTTTATCTCCTATTTTTCAAGTAATTTTAAACTTTTTGCTATAGTTAACATATAGCCTATATCGATTTGTTCTTCAGATGATCATAAGTGGATTCCCAGCACTACTCTATATGGAACAGATAATTTATCAACCCACAGCCCATCTTGTATTCATATGCCAGTTTACAGAACATCATTTAACTATTTATTATTGATGAGCATCCTCCTTCCTGTAAGTAATTTTCCACGAGTAACCCACTACTGTAACTCTTGTACTCTGTTTGCTTAATGTTCCTTGAGACACATAGGAGAGTTGAGCATTTTTAATCTTCACTTTATCTTAGTCTTAGCACAAGCTCAACTGACAAAAATGTGCAATACTTCTTCAAGTTATCTCCCCTTTTCCCTGTAATCATAGATACCCCCGCGATCATTTTTGAATCACATTAATTTAGATATATCATTTAAAGCATGAGTTCTAAAGGATGGGACCTTGTGTTATGTACTTCCAAGTGTGGGAATATGTCTTTTTTTGTAACTGTGTACTCACACTATTTATTCAAATATTGTGCCACTTCAGTGTTACCTTGCATCACAGGCTTTCAATACTAATACCAATTTAGTAAAACAAGGCACCATGGCTGTTGAAAGATTTGCATACACGAAGTGAAAACACACACATGTAAACAAAAAAAGACATGTTTTGCAGAAGGAGTTTTTCTGTAGAAACTCCATACTTCACTCATAAACATGTAAAAATGTGTACAATATTATGTAATTTGTACAATGTTATGAAAAGTATGGACTGCTACCCACCATATAGCGGAGATGTTGTGTTACAGACAGGCACAACAAGAAGACTGCTTCGTTTTGTTGTGCCTGTCTGGGACTCAGCATCTTCACTATGTCCTTTTCATAATGTTATGAATATTCTGTCCTGGATTTCCCACTGTTTAAAAATTTCTACAGTAGTTTCCAACTGAAGTCTCTACAGCTGGATTCTCTTTGATGGACCACTCATCAGCAATACATTCCGATTCCGCCCATCTACTTTGATCTGTGTTGGTGTCAAGATGGAGGACACCCCTATTTCTAGTACATACAATATGTCGTCCATAACGTCACTAAAATAAATTTCGTTGTAAAATCCATACCAACTAACATACTGTAAAATCCATACCAACTAACATACTACCAAATAGCATCGAACTATTAACCATATGACGAACTAACAATTTCAAAACGGAAAAGAAATCAGTTGCCAATAACTAGCAACAACAACAAAAAAATAACTCACTGTCAAGTTAACACAAACTCCCAAAAGATCGAGTGACACACAGATTTAAGTCAATGCTGCACTAACAACATTCACAAACAATTCAGAAACACTAGAGTACAGATTAAGTACCATCACTTGTATAATTCCTGTAGATCATCCATTTTCCTGATTCTTAATTCTGGGACCAGTTCACCAATAACGATGTTAATAAAATTGAGATCAAAGATAAGTGTCTGAAATAGTAGTATGCACACAGACAACAGAGGGGCACCAGGTGTTAATGCAGATTTTCCAGTTTTTTTTTTCGCCAGAGCAAGTGAAAATGTTTCTCCACTAAACTTCTGACAACAATAACACAGCAGCGTATCCAGTATGTATAAAATTCTATTGGCTACCTTGGATACTCGCAAGAAGCAACAATTTGCATTAGACCTAGAACTAAGTTTGTTTTTTGAACAAATTTGTTTCTCTTAAGATTACAGAAAGAGGGAGAAGAAAACTTACTGCGGACCCACTGCTAGACATACACAACACACTTCATAGTTCCGCAATTTTTGCCTTGATCACAAGATTTATATGAGATGTCAAATGTTAAACTGAAATGTTCATCGAGGAACAGTACCATTGCACCCAAAACTGTGCACCACGGGGCAGAAACTAAAATTATTTTCCTTCTTAATTTAAGTTCTTCCTTAGCTAAACTTCTTGCCTGCAGCATTCCTTCAACAGATGAACAAGATGTAAATTAGGGTGACTAGGAGCTTAACAACAAAAATGGCAGCAGGGGAAGATGAAATACCAGTGGCAAGGATAGTGAAGACTGCAGTGCAGACTACAAAACCTTCAGCACTCATTGAAAATTTATCCTTTAGTGTTTCCTTTGCAGTTAAGGTACCAAAAGTGAGGCAGACGTAAAATATAAAACTGCCATCCCATATCACTTTTTTCTGCTTTCTCAAAAATATCACAGGAGCTGAAGAAATTGAAAGTCACTATTTACCCAGCCAACAATGAACTTCAGAATTGCAGCCATCACGGTCTCTGTCCAAGACGCAGTACGGAAATTGCGCTCATAGACTACACGCAAGACACAATTAAATGTTCGGCGAAAAATAAAAAGTTTCGTAGGAATCAATTTAAATCGGTTGAAGTCATGATCCGGGTCAGCGGTAGTCACGGCGATGCTTGATCTAGTGCTCATAGGTTGCCAATATGTCAGTTTCGCGTAGCCAATAGCACGATTCTCTAACATAACCAATCAGACGCAAGAGGAGTGTCAATGTGTTTCTAGCGCCAAAACTGAAACCAGTGTCTCGTTTGTTGCTTTTCGGTGTATTAGCGAGTTCCGAGAGGAATATTATGCGATTATGGCAGCGAGTGCTATGAAGGGAACTGATTTAAATAATTTAGTTGTGCACGGCGACATCGTCCGTGGGTGCATGACGCTTGGATTAATTGCAGAGGCACGAAAATGCATCAAATGCGGTGGTGAAATGACTTTTAAAGAGTCACAAACTTGTGTGGATGGAATCATCCGAAAGTGCAGCAAAAGTTGCTACTCCGAGTAAATGGAGCGGATCGATGTTTTTTAGTTCAATCACGGGAGAAGGTAGAGGATCAATGTTTATTAATAATAGAATCGCATGTTCGATGTATTAATAAAGATTGATCCACCTACCTTCTCCCGTTATTTAATTAAAAAACATTGGTCCACTTACAAGCAGAGGTCCATCAACTTTTTGAACGGTGACGCAGGTACCACACTGCAGCCATTCACTCTCGTGGGCCCTCGTTTGCGAGTAACTGACGGATAAAACATTCCGAAATTAGTATGATAACAGTGCTAAAAAAAGCTTGCATTACATCTTCCCTTTGTGTGGTATAATGGATAGGATAACAACTTCTCATCCGGTAGACTATTGATTTGAACCTTATCCCAAGCAAAAAATTTGTTTATTTTTAGATCTTTATCGAAATTGCTTCGACCATTATTTTTATTCCATTAACTGGTTTAAATGCAATTTATTTCTATTCCTTTGTTAAAATTATTTTAATCACAGTATGAGAGTTTTTATTTATTTCAGCCGGCCGGAGTGGCCGTGCGGTTCTAGGCGCTACAGTCTGGAACCGCGCGAGCGCTACGGTCGCAGGTTCGAATCCTACCTCGGGCATGGGTGTGGGTGATGTCCTTAGGTTAGTTAGGTTTAATTAGTTCTAAGTTCGAGTGGACTGATAACCTAAGAAGTTAAGTCCCATAGTGCTTAGAGCCATTTGAACCATTTATTTCATTTTTTCTTTATATCATAGTGCTTAGAGCCATTTGAACCATTTATTTCATTTTTTCTTTATATCATTCTTTTTCCAATTGAAATTTTTATACATATGAATTTAATTATATTTACCTACCATAATATGCAATTATTTGACAATTTCGATCAGCTAAAAAAAGATGGAATAATCTATTTATGCTTGTGTAGTAGTGTGAAAAATGTATTTTTGTTACCAGATGAGCAACTTTTTTGCACAATAATAGCCATACATTACCATGTAGATACTTCAAAAAGTCGATCAAACCTCTCCTTGTTAGCGTGCTCACGCAGGTCGATTGGGGACTACCGAAGAACGGGATACAACCCGTCGGCTTTGGCCAATGACGTCATAATTTGCCAGAGATCATCTGTTACACAGATTTAACAGCTGAGAGGAGTGTTCATAAACGCAGGAAAAAAACGGATAGCAGCCAGTAATATTTCGACCATAATGTTAAGGGAATCGCTTGTTTGAGTCCTAATACTTCTGTAAAAAATAAAGGAAAGAAAAGGGATAGAAGTAGCTGTAGCATAGAATACTTCACCTGACATATTTATGAACTGTATCTCGAACTGCAGTCAAGCTGTGTAGGTTAACTGCAGTACGGGACACAAATGTAATGTACGTGGATTTCTTCGGTTTAGTTTGTATTAGTATCCTATTTTCAGCTGAACTGCATAAGTCAACTGAAATACGGGATACAAATTTTACAGGCGTTGTTTCTTTCGCCTTCGCTATCACTAATAGTCTGTTCTTACGTAGTTAATATTAATAGCGAAGGCAGAAAATACAAATAGGATACTACTGCTAACGAAAACGAGGAAATCGACGTACGTTACATTGGCAACCTGTACTTCACTTCAACTACGCAAAGGCGGAAGAGGACGACACACGGGAAACAAATTTTACGTGTGTCGGTCTTTTCGCCTTTAGTAGTGCAGATTTTCTGGCTGACCAATAACCTTCTGTACTATTGGTTCAAGCCCCAGTCGATGTAGATCTCAATTCAATATTATGATTGACAACAAGATGCTGAAAACCCCTGTATGTAGAAAAACCATCAGAAATGACAACGGAATCCTCTGCAACATCATCTTCAATTAATTTCACCAAAACTTTCTTCGTCCGATTAGGCCGTGAAATTACAGCCCCCCAAATCCATAATCCTACCGCAGGTTCCCTCCTGTTGTACTTCGTTTATATATTATACAAAACGAGCACCAGTCTACAATGGTATGCTCAGATACACGACATTCACGCACACGCAGCCACACAGGATACCTCAAACACCATCAGTATGTATTTTTTTATATCCTTCAAGGCCAGGTTAGATTGCTGAAACCATGTTCCTCGTCTAATTGAGTGCCATAGCCGATCCTTGCTACACCTCCATACGAGTAAATCGTGAGTACGACGAGCAGACACTCTTATCAGAAGCATATGGTCGCCGCACTCACGATGTCGAACGTAATCGGCAAGAAGACCAGACATTTGCAGAAATCGAATGGTTTCCATCATGTCTACGCCCACAGGCTCCTTTAAATCATCTATATCCATACCTACAAACGAAAATGAAAAACTAAAAATATTTCTAAATTAAAAAACTATTCGTCCAAATTATCTCAAACTTACTAAGAATGAAATTAAGTACCGACTGAATTGGAAAGAACCAATTATTTAAATCGACGCACACGAAAAAAATCTTATGCGAGTCTAGCGCTGTCTTTTAAAGCCACATTCTTTTTTTTCAATGTACAATGATGGCGCTTATCCACAGCAGACAACCTATTTATTATCTATGGCTCGCAAGTAAACAAATAATATCTATGAGTAATCTATGACATCATTGGTCAAAGTCGAAAGGTTGTATCCCGTTCTTCAGTACACATGACCATGTAGATACACTACTGGCCATTAAAATTCCTACACCACGAAGATGACGTGCTAAGGACGCGAAATTTAACCGAAAGGAAGAAGATGCTGTGATATGCGAATGATTAGCTTTTCAGAGCATTCACACAAGGTTGGCGCCGGTGGCGACACCTACAACGTGCTGACATGAGCAAAGTTTCCAGCTGATTTCTCATACAGAAACAGCAGCTGATCGGCGTTGCCTGGTGAAACGTTGTTATGATGCCTCGTGTAAGGAGAAGAAATGCGTACCATCACGTTTCCGACTTTGATAAAGGTCGGATTGTAGCCTGTCGCGATTGCGGTTTATCGTATCGCGACATTGCAGCTCAGGTTGGTCGAGATCCAATGACTGTTAGCAGAATATAAAATCGGTGGATTCAGAAGGGTAATACGGAACGCCGTGCTGGATCCCAACGGCCTCGTATCACTAGCAGTCGAGATGACAGGCCATGGGCGTACCCAGCGAAAGGCAGGGGGGGGGGGGCAGCTGCCCCCCTCCCCTAGAAGATATTCGCAGTTTTTCACTAGTTTACTGTTTTATTTAATAAGAAATGCTGCATGTTTTCTCGGATTGCACAAGTGCATTCTTGTATTTAAAATGTTTATTAAAAGCAGTTTTTCACTGGTTTACTGTTTCATTTAATAAGAAGTACTGTATGTTGTCTCGAGTCCTTGTTTCCTGAGACTAGTATGACCTGCCCCCCCCCCCCCCCTCCCCCCCGCCAGTTCAGATCCTGGGTATGCCCTTGTGAGTGACAGGCATCTTATCCGCATGGCCGTAACGGATCGTGCAGCCACGTCTCCATCCCTTAGTCAACAGATGGAGACGTTTGCATGACAACAACCATCTGCACGAACAGTTCGACGACGTTTGAAGCAGCACGGACTATCAGCTCGGAGACCATGGCTGCGGTTACCCTTGACGGTGCATCACAGACAGGAGCGCCTGCGATGGTGCACTCAACGACGAACCGGGGTGCATGAATGGCAAAACGTCATTTTTTCGGATGAATCCAGGTTCTGTTTACAGCATCATGATGGTCGCATCCGTGTTTGACGACATCACGGTGAACGCACATTGGAAGCGTGTATTCGTCATCGCCATACTGGCGTATCACCCGGCGTGATGGTATGGGGTGCCATTGGTTGCGCGTCTCGGTCACCTCTTGTTCGCACTGACGGCACTTTCAACAGTGGACGTTACATTTCAGATGTGTTACGACCCGTGATTCTACGCTTCATTCGATCCCTGCGAAACCCTACATTTCAGCAGGATAATGCACGACCGCATGTTTCAGGTCCTGTACGGGCCTTTCTAGATACAGAAAATGTTCTACTGCTGCCCTGGCCAGCACATTCTCCAGATCTCTCACAAACTGAAAATGTCTGGTCAATGGTGGCCGAGCAACTGGCTCGTCACAATACGCCAGTCACTACTCTTAATGAACTGTGGTAACTTGTTGAAGGTGCATGGGCAGCTGTACCTGTACACGCCATCCAAGCTCTGTTTGACTCAATGCCCAGGCGTATCGAGACCTTTACTACGACCAGAGGTGGTTGTTCTGGGTACTGATTTCTACTACGGCCAGAGGTGGTTGTTCTGGGTACTGATTTCTCAGGATCTATGCACCCAAATTGCGTGAAAATGTAATCACATTTCAATTCAAGTATAATATATTTGTCCAAAGAATACTTGTTTACACTACTGGCCATTAAAATTGCTACACCAAGAAGAAATGCAGGTGATAGATTCAAAACGTCGATCACACTTCTCCTTGTTAGCGTGCTCACACAAGTCGATTCCGTAGCAACACAGAGCAGAAAAATATTTCACTGCTTTTTTGGATAAATCATGGGTTTCGACGATATCCTTGTTTTGCAGATAGTAGTACAGCTTAAATAGCTGCGACTCAAACGAGGATCAATTAAATTTACAATCCTCGTTTACAGGACTGTTTCACCCTCTCTTCTGAATGTATTACTTCGAGACACGTCGTCCGCTTGCGTAGCACAAACAGCTCCACGCCTTCATTTGTTATCATGCCTCACGGCAGGCGCTGACAACATTCCTTCACGAAAAACGTAAGTACGCCATTGGCCCAATTCTAGACTTTTACCATTTGGATTTGTCTAAACTCTAAAGCCTTCGATACCATCTGCCATGAAATACTCCTTGATAAGCTGGAAGCAACAGGTTTCAGAGGAAGAGCTAAAATGTGGTTTCAGTCATATCTCAAAAACAGATCTCTGATTGTGGTGCTCACCACTGATAATTGGAATAGAAAAACAAGTTTAGTTTCAAAAGCAAAACAAAAGATGTTCCCCGAGGTGTGCCGCAGGGCAGCATCTTAGGGCCACTAGTTCTCATATCCTCTTCAGTCCCCAGGTATCATAAATGATACCTCCAGGTATTATTTTTTTCTGGGACGCAGCTCGCTTGTTCGTGCTTCTGCCAAGCGCCACTAGGTGACAGCACAGATTGGAAAATACTGATTCTGGAACTGCACAGCATGTCTCGGCGAAACAAAGTTAAAGACATAATTTTATCAATTACATGTGCTTTCACGTGCTTTAACAACTTAGGAAACCTCTACAGACAATACTCACTCAATAGTCAACTATAAATTAACGTTTTACATACTATACCCTGGGACTCAATGTCGATTTTGTTCACGTCAGTGGAAGTGAGGTTATATTTGTTTTCCGCTTGATTCTCAGGCTTGACTGATGAAGAGATCACAGAGTTGGTCAACAGAATTGATCCAGATGAGTCTGACGTAGAGTCTGATGATGAAGATGACGCTTTGATACAAAGAAATCAAAGTGACGAAAGTTCATCAGATGAAGAATCTGTACCTCTTGCTAAAATCCGAGAAAGAAGCGAGTTTTGGAGGTATACAGATGTGTAAGGATGATTTTGTTATTAAAGAAATTACGGTCTCTTACCAGATGGTTTACTTAAACAAAAACTAATTTGCCTTTTTTTTTAGTTTTCAGGTGCTTAGCACTTCCAAAAACCTCCGATGCAACATTGCTGCCAGCACATCAGTAGCCACAGATGAACTCAAGAAACCATTTGAATACTTTTGCAAATACTTCCATGGTGCATTTTTTAAGGATATGTCTCAATTCACAAATTATAGGCATGTCAGTAAAACAGGAAAATCACTAAAATGTACTGTAGAAGAAATGGACAAGTTTTGGGGAGTGAGCATTGTTGCAGCATCCAAGAATGTGCTGGGAGAGGAAAAGTAGGTACCCACTAGTTGCAGACAATGTTTCAAGAGACATATTTTACCTACTGAGGAACAATATAAAATTAGTTGACGACAGTGCTGTTAGTAAACAGGAAAACATTACCACTTTTGGAAAATAAAACCAATATTGGAGGCTGTTAGAAAGGGATGTTTAGAAAACCATCAGTCAACGGAAATATCTATCGATGAGCAGATGATTGTTTTATGGACAAGTGAAAATGAAGCAGTATGTAAAGCGAAAACCTAACCCAGAAGGTTTGAAGAATTTTGTCATGGCACACCCTCATGGCATACCCCTGGATTTCTGTATGTATGAAGGAAAAGGGAAAGAAATTCAGTCTGAAAAAGTGCCCCCCCCCCAGGGAAATTAGATGTAGGAGGCAGAGTAGTGGTGAAACTTAGTGATACATTGACAGAGAAGTCATCAATTTATGTTGACAGATATTTTACTTCTGTTCCCCTCCTCGACAAGTTACTAAGAGACAGGAACATTACTGCCACTGGCACAATAATGCTGAGTTGCATCCCCAGACGTATACGGTTTGAGGAAGATACAACAATGAGAAAAACAAGAGGCAGCCATGATCAGGTGGTAAGGAATGACGGGAACCTAGCAATTATCAAATGGTTTGACAACTGAGTGATTTATTTGGCTTCAACAGAACCAGGTGTTGAGCCAACTGAAAAATGCACTTGGTGGTCAAAAAAAGAGAAAAAGTACATTGAAGTTCCTCGCCCATGTGTAGTAAAGGCATACAATACTTACATGGGAGGTGTTGACCAGTTAGATAGGATGGTGGGAAAGTATGGCATGAGAGCCCAGGCCCACAAATGGACCATCAGAGTGATTCATCACTTTATTGATTTTGCAATTGCTGCTGCATGGTTGGAATACAGAGAGACTGCAATGCAGAATGGTATTGCAAAGAAACATACAGTGCCATACTATCAGTTCAAGCTTGATATTGCAGAAAATTTGGTGGATTTTCACCCACGGTCAAGTTTACTGATCGAACCTGTGGAGCAAGAACTAGACTCCGAAGATGAAGGAAAAGACCATGATGTCTCATCCCACTACCACCAATGGAAAAAAGAAAAGCAAGCAAGCTTCATTTGCCTGAAATGATGAATCATGTTCAGAAGAACAGGTCAAAATGCTGGGCAGAAGGCTGTGGAGGTCTTGCTTTTGTGCAATGTGAGCAGTGCAAAATGTTCCCTTGCTTCATTGCTGAGGGGAACTGTTTTAACAAATTCCACAAAAACTAAAATAAATTTAGTGTAAGTGTTGTTAATTTATTGATACTTGTGATAATACCAAAAGAGGGGCAATAATTTGACACATTTTGCTATGGTAATTTCGTTTATATATTTTTAATTGTATCCATAATATGGTTAAAAATTTTGATACCAAATTTCTGTTTTCACCTATCATGGTATCTACAGAAAATATGAACAATGTGTGTAATATTTCTGACTGGAATTTTTTTGGAATAAATCAAAATGAAACTGCATAGTTGTGTGTATAAATGCGCTGCTTGAGTCCCAAGGCATCATGCGTGATACCATCTATAAAAAATTGTGAGTGGTTAAAAACTTTTTTTGAGGTCATTCATAGTTAACTAGCATTAACAGATTGCAGTTAACACACATTTAGCTCACTTGAAATTTTAATATATGCTCGGGACTGAAGAGGATATACGTAAATGACTTACAGCTACAATATGATACAGCCAAAATCGTATTACATGCAATGACGAGGGTTTGAAGTCACTCAATTTTAGACTCATCACATTCCACTACTGATGAAGCAGTAAAAAAGTATTTAGACTCGGTTTCGTGCAAATAAACTTACAATGAATGCAATGCAAATAAATTGCACTCAGGTTGAAGACATTAATCTATTACTGGATGACAGACTAACAGAGAGAGTGCAGTTTGCAGAACTTGTAGGGATTCTTATAGATGAGGCTATAAATTGGAAACATAATGTAAGATTTCTTCTACACAGACTTCACTGATTTCCACTGAGTGTTGTCGCAAGTGTTTCCACTTTAGAAGGCATCAGAATGGCAGACTTGGAATATTTTCATTCCGTTGCCTCATATGGAATAGCATTCTCGGCAAACTCAGAATCTGATTAAAAAGAAATTTTATCTTACAAAAATGAGTTGTTCGAATAATTACCCACAGCCGTACAAACCTATCTACAGGTCTCTTTTCAAGACATTAGAAATACTTACTCTGTCATCACTCTATATATTTAAAAGTGTACTCTTAACCAAAGCAAATCTAAGCACTCTCCACACAAATGCCGACTATAACAACTCTAACATATGGAATAGGAATAATCTACACACCGAACAAATAAAAACATCAGCAACTCAGAATCATATAAGCTCTACAATGCATTAAAGACTTAACGGATGATATAAATTTTAAGTTGGAACTTTGAAAATTTTGTAACCCATAAACGTTGCAACTCAGTATATGAATCCCTCTCATATCAAGGAAATGATTTTATAAACTTATCTCCAATATAATGCAGTTCTCTGGTAAGTCCTGTGAGTAGCTTATATCTTTGTATGTTTCAGTTTATACTATAGTATTTTACTACCTTTATTACTCGTTATTCTATATGTAGTTATTACTGGGAAACAAACTATTATATACCATTCACATGCAAAGAAACTATAAATTTACTGGTAAATGTTGTAAGCAGTTACATTTCGTACATTCCATATTTTTAATTTCTATGTATGGCAAGTCCAATACCGTTTGTACGGTGGCTTTGATGCTAAATAAAGAAATAAAACTCGTCGTCTAGCTGTATATACTGCACGGACACATTGCCGTAGTAAGGTCCGATAGTTCGCGAATTTGAAACAAAAACTAAACAATACGAGGATTGAGTTAAACGTGTAAAGGAAATAAGCACAGAACTTACCGCGCTCCGCTTGCTTACGATGCGCGCAACATGTACACACCTACACACACGGTCTCGCAATCGATACTGTGAGACGCTGTCCCGAATAGCGCCGAAGAGAGCCGAAGGGTAGCGGTCTAGCATCGATCGCGTAGCAGACGGAACGACGTCATCCTGGGTTTCCACGCTACATTCTAGATAATACGAAACTAAAATAGAAAGCACTTGATCACAGTGTTTATGGCTGGCTTTATATTGTTCCAGCCTGCTTTATCACAACTTTATTTTGCCCACTGTCCATTTTCTCACAAACGTGAGTCATTGTTGCAGTGTTTTGACACGACGAAATATCAGCTTCTTCATCCCGATCTTTCAGCAAAGACACCGCTATTTTATGGCTCTCCGCTGGGTCAGCCCTTCCAAACAGAATGCGCTGTACAGCTCTTCTCTTTTTCGTTGTAGATCGATTTTTCTCTTCTGGCATGAAGTGCTTATCATTGTGACTGCGAATTGCAGTTAACGTTGCTTTTGTGGAAACTGTTTTTCGATAACACGTAATACACTAAAGTCTATTCACCGAGAGCTGGGACGAAACATAAACAGTGTCACGTGAGCGACTATGCTCGTTTCCAGAGAAAGCATTCGGTGTTCACGTGATACGTAGGGATGTGGAAAATCCTTGGGGCACGCTTTGCAGCTGGTGGCGTTCGGCTGGCTGGCGAGCTGTCTCAGAGGACCGTGAGAAACCTGGGCAACAATGCGCGAAATAAATTTAACAATAATGTTAAACTGAGTTCATTCTGTCGAAGCAGATAAATTTTCATTCAGATTGCTAACAAAACGCTCCATTCAAACACAATTAATTGCTAATTTTAATAACAATACCAGTACTAATAATGATAAAGACGAAACAAGGTTCACTCTGTCGAACTTGAACTGTTTTCATTGAGGTTTATAACAAACCGCTCGTCTCTCTCCTCTAAAATGCAGTCTAATTTCCACATTTGAGTTTCCATTTTTTCTACGACATGGAGGACGCACTTGTTCCAGTCCTCTGCAGTCACTGTTCCTACCGCTTCTTCTAGCAGTACTTTAACTTTCGGCATTTTGTATGCTTTGTTTTTCGCTGCAACATAGTCTTTGATTCTGGCTCACACTAACTCGATGGCGTTTAATTCACAGTGGTACGGAGGAATTCTGAGAACAGTTTTCCCTGCATTCTTCGCCATTTCATCTATTGCGTATTCGTTGTGCGCTGTTCTGTGATTTTTAACTATATCTAAAAGTTCTTTCTTCAACATACCGTCTTCGAAATCGATGTTTTTAGATTTTAGCCACTTTGATATTTCGTGCTTATTGGAATTCGCATTGGGAACTTTTTCTTTTCTCCGAGAATGGTACAGCGCGTCATCAAGAACAATAACTGCATTTTCCTGAAGCCGATGAAGAACATCTTGGAACCACTTCTCGAAGGTTTCGGCGCACATCTCCTCATCATAATCTCCACTTTTCTTGGATTCGAAAGTCCACAAACATCCTTCAACGAACGCTGCTTTGCAGCCAATGTGTGCGATAATCAGACGTTTCCCTTTCCTGGTGGGCCCTTGCTTCCGGTGGATAATCCGGACAGAAACGCTTGTTTTGAGGAATTTATCATGTCATCTACCCAGACGTAACTTCGGATATGTCTTGCTTTCACCCACGTCTCGTCCAAATAGTACATGGGTCTGCCTTCATCTCTCAACCGTTTAATGGTGCAAGATAACGCCCCCCCCCCCCCCCGCCCCCATAAAATGATGTCATCCCTGTCTATTAGCATGCTATCGCGCCCACGCCGGACATATTTGAAATTCAATTCTCTCAATAACTTATAAAATGTAGTTCTCCGAAAATGGCCCAGATCTGCATCTTCGTTCACGACTGTAAGCACTTTGTCAATTGTTGGCAATTCGTTACGAAAAAAAAAATCCGTGTACTTTCCTTCGTATCGTATTTATATCGAAGTCATCAACACTTTCAGAAAGTTTCTGTCGTAATTTTCCTTTCTTGGGAGACTTCAAAGAGTGTGTGGCCTTGGACGTTCTTCAGTGTATCGTGTGATAAGTGAGTACATCACCTGTAGCTGCAGCTGATTTCGAAACAATGTCACTCATCGACTGCTCTGGATGTAACAGTTCCGTTTTATACACATTAAGCACCATGTGCTTCTCAGAAGAACTGAATGATTTCTTCTTTGCTCGCTTCTTTGGTGGACTCAGAACTGACACGTTGACCTCGCTCGCTGAATCCGTGGATGACGTAATGATGACAGCCGTATGTGATGCTAATGAAATAAGTGAATATATAAAATAAGAAACCATGCGATGCTATTGGATGCGCACATAAACAGTGAATGCTCAGCGTGACTACAAACACATATACTTACTCTAATAATCAACAACTAGTCTTTACAGATGAACTTAAGAGATCCTGAAATCGCCGCTGTACAACACCCACTGACGAGCTCACACCTGCAACTGAGACGGCCACACTGAGCGCCGCGCCTGCGAACCGCACAATGCATCGCTCGTAAAGGACAAACGGTTGCACCCATCGCATTCGAACAAACTACAAAATTAAATTCATACCTTTCTGAAACTTTTCTCGCTTACACCCCCACAAAAGAATTTAAAGGGAAAACGTTTGTCGCTTACTATATTTCGGATGATGATTTGGTAAAAGTTCTATATCAGACGTGAGATTTTAATTCATTGCTTCACTATTACTGACTCTATTGGGCAGAAAATTTGCAGACGTCATCAACATATAGCACTGAAGGCAATTATAAAATTATTTTGCTGTGCGACACACAGCTTAGGAGATATGGCGTGGTAAATATAGAGTAACGCGAAAAAACAACTTTTCCTGAAAGCTTAAATATTTCTCTTTTTCAGTGACAATAAATTTTAATGTAATGTAAAGAAAGGTTTCGGAAGGTAGTTGTCGGATCACTTTATCATGTTCAGGTGCAAATTATAAGAAACACGACTTTCATTTTTTAATTCTGACGCCCCTGCCTTGTACGCCCCTCGACGGCCTTGCCATGTTTACAGTACGTCTCTTGTTTCGGTGAATGGAGTATAGTTGTAGAGATCTCGTTGATTAATCGTTCAGATCCGAATCTGTCCTTCCGCTGCTTCAGGACTACAGGAGCCTGACATGTGCTATATTTACTGACTTGCTGCGGTATTTTTTCTCGTTCGTTCAGAACGGAAAGACCGTCGCCATTTTTCGTGGCGGCCGGATGCTGAGAACAACTGGCAGTCATTTGGCATACGCAGCGTACGTGCTTGCACACTCGAATCGACACATCTGCAAGAATACCTACGGATGCAAGTTCTAGTGTCCGATTCCACCCGTCAGCCTTGAGCAAAGACGTCATACCTAACGCGAAGTTGCTGCTTAAGCTACCTTCACACCGAAAACCAACTCCAACAAACAAAATCATACAGGTTTACCAAACTTACAACTGTTGTAACTGATGTGAGTTTGGCAACCTTACAACTGTTGACAACAATTTGAAACCCTTGGTTCAAATGTCTCTGAGCACTATGCGACTTAACTTCTAAGGTCATCAGTCGCCTAGAACTTAGAACTAATTAAACCTAACTAACCTAAGGATATCACACACATCCATGCCCGAGGCAGGATTCGAACCCGCGACCGTAGCGGTGGCTCGGTTCCAGTCTGTAGCGCCTAGAGCCGCGCGGCCACTACGGCCGGTTTGAAACCCTTGTAAACACACAGTCGGCGTTTTTACTTTTTGTTAAAGAAAAGCATTGGAAATTGATTCTGACTGAAGATTATCCATTTGTTACGGTGCGATATGATGCGTTTGCTCTTTCAGAGTACATGATGAAACCATATGCAGGATTGTAAGAGAGAGGCAGCCAGGAAAGACTGTTTAATTACCGAATATCTCGCGCTAGAAGAATTATGGATAATTTTTTTGGTATATTGTCTTAGGACAACTATGCACTTAAGTTCTGAAAAAGCAACATTAGTGACTTCTGCAACTGCGTCTTTGCACATTTTTCTTAGAAGAAATAAAGAAAGTTTACTCACCAGCCGGCAGTTTTGATCTGGAAGATCCAGAAATAGGCAGGGCTCCGGATGGCAGATGGAGGATGTCTCCGCAAAATAAATGTCTTCAGAGAAATGGAGGCAACGTAGGAACAACCGCAATGAACATATGGGATGAATTTGCAAACTACTTTGCACCAGGTGTTGTTAAAGTGAAATGGCAAGAAATATGAATAAATAAATATCGAGTGAAAAAGACAAATATAATTAAAGACTTAGAGAGGTACTCAAAGTACCCTCCGCACTCATGTACAGAGGAAGGCATTACTGTTGCTTAAGTAGATACGTCATTAACTGTTTTTTGAAGCCGGACATGTTTTTAAGTTCTCTAACATAACGAGGGATGTTATTCCAGAGTCGGGTATTGAATAGAATTGGGGAGGAGTTTGTGGCACAACTTGACAAGAAGAAGGGACCGGTTGGTAGGACATGTTCTGAGGCATCAAGGGATCACAAATTTAGCATTGAAGGGCAGCATGGAGGGTAAAAATCGTAGAGGGAGACCAAGAGATGAATACACTAAGCAGATTCAGAACGATGTAGGTTGCAGTAGGTACTGGGAGATGAAGAAAGTTGCACAGGATAGGGTAGCATGGAGAGCTTCATCAAACCAGTCTCAGGACTGAAGACAACAACAACAACATATGCAGAATCAGAAGGATCCTACAGAGGTTTCCTCATTTAAATTTCTAACAAAAACTGAATTGGTGGATCTGTTGACGGCTCGCGAGTTGCCACTGTCGAAAGAAACACAGCAGACGAAGAAAGAAACACAGCAGACGACACGACAAATGCACATGCGCAACTCAGACAACTCTGCCGTGTTTTTGAAAACCGACCATAAACTACAAACTTGAGACAAAACTTCCCTGAACTAGTTGTTCAGATTCGAGACTTCAAACAACTGTTGACAACAGTTGAAAACTAAGTCAAACTTCGAGTTGAGAACAGTTGACAATCGAGTTTGTTGGAGTTGGTTTTCAGTGCGGAGGTTAGACTTGTTCTGTGCACCCACGTCACGCATACTCCTACAACCAATGAACATTCAGAAGTGTTCTGAGCACTCTGCTGTGAATGCCGTAGCTAATGCGAGCATTAAACATGATCATAACGAGATGTTTAGTGAAATCTATTCCATTGTTTTTGTCTTTATTAACCCTGTATTCACCTGACCAGAAGTCTTGTTCCTCCTGCCACCGAACTTCACTAATTCCCACTATATCTAACTTTAACCTGTCCATTTCCCTTTTTACATTTTCTAACCTACCTGCCCGATGAAGGGATCTGACATTCCACGCTCCGACCCGTAGAACGCCAGTTTTCTTTCTCCTGATGACGACGTCCTCTTGAGTAGTCCCCAACCGGAGATCCGAATGGGGGACTATTTTACCTCCGGAATATTTTACCCAAGAGGACGCCATCATTTAATCATACAGTAAAGCTGCATGCTCTCGGGAAAAATTGCGGCTGTAGTTTCCCCTTGCTTTCAGCCGTTCGCAGTACCAGCGCAGCAAGGCCGTTTTGGTTAGTGTTACAAGGCCATCAGTAAATCATCCAGACTGTTGCCCTTGCAACTACTGAAAAGGCTGCTGCCCCTCTGCAGGAACCACATGTTTGTCTGGCCTCTCAACAGATACCCCTCCGTTGTGGTTGCACATACGGTAAGGCTATCTGTATCGCTAAGGCACGCAAGCCTCCCCACCAACGGCAAGGTCCATGGTTCATGGGGGAAGTTGACACATATATATTTATGTATTGTTTTGTTCGTAGCAGCGCGGAGTGGCCGTGCGGTTTGAGATGCCATGTCTCGAATTGCGCGGTCCCTCCCGCCTGAGGTTCGAGTACTCGCGCGCGCGCCCGCTTGTGTGCCCCTCTGTGTGTGTGTGTGTGTGTGTGTGTGTGTGTGTGTGTGTGTGTGTTGTTGTTGTTGTTCTTAGCATGCTGTTGTTGTTGTGGTCTTCAGTCCTGAGACTGGGTTGATGCAGCTCTCCATACTACCCTATCCTGTGCAAGTTTCTTAATCTCCCAGTACCTACTGCAACCTACATCCTTCTGAATCTGCTTAGTGTATTCATCTCTTGGTCTCCCTCTACGATTTTTACCCTCCACGCTGCCCTCCAATGCTAAATTTGTGATCCCTTGATGCCTCAGAACATGTCCTACCAACCGGTCACTTCTTCTTGTCAGGTAGTGCCACAAACTCCTCTTCTCCCCAATCCTATTCAACACCTCCTCATTAGTTATGTGATCTACCCATCTAATCTTCAGCATTCTTCTGTAGCACCACATTTCAAAAGTTTCTATTCTCTTCTTGTCCAAACTAATTATCGTCCATGTTTCACTTCCATACACGGCTACACTCCATACGAATACTTTCAGAAACGACTTCCTGACACTTAAATCTATACCCGATGTTAACAAATTTCTCTTCTTCAGAAACGCTTTCCTTGCCATTTCCAGTCTACAATTTATATCCTCTCTACTTCGACCATCATCAGTTAATCATCTTGTGGTGCAGTTCTTCTTGTTGTCTCCGTGCTTGCTAAGAAAATTTTTTCTTTTGTTTCACCCATACATGTTTCAGCACTTTTGTGCTATTGTCAGTGGGTTCCAATTTTATTTTTAACTGTAAATTTGTTGTTAACATATTAACATTTGCGTCGTTTACAACATTATGTAAAAGTTGCATTTATAACTTAATTGGCGAAAAGTAACATACCTTACATCATCAGTTATTTTGCTCCCCAAATAGCAAAACTCCTTTACTACTTTAAGTGTCTCATTTCCTAATCTAGTTCCCTCAGCATCACTCGACTTAATTCGACTACATTCCATTATCCTCGTTTTGCTTTTGTTGATGTTCGTCTTATATCCTCCTTTCAAGACACTGTCCATTCCGTTCAACTGCTCTTCCAAGTCCTTTGCTGTTTCTGACATAATTAGAATGTCATTGGCGAACCTCGAAGTTTTTATTTCTTCTCTATGGATTTTAATACCTACTTCGAATTTTTCTTTTGTTTCCTTTACTGCTTGCTCAATATACAGATTGAATAACATCGGGGAGAGGCTACAACCCCGTCTCATTCCCTTCCCAAAAACTGCTCCCTTTTAATGTCCCTCGACTCTTATAACTGCCATCTGGTTTCTGTACAAATTGTAAATAGCCTTTTGCTCCTGTATTTTACCCTTGCCACCTTTAGAATTTGAAACATTGTCAAAAGCTTTCTCTAAGTCTACAAATGCTAGAAACGTAGGTTTGCCTGCATAAGTTAGATTAATGTTAATCTAGGGACTGATGACCTCGGCAGTTTGGTCCCTTAGGAATTCACACTTTTTTGTACTTATTTATTTCCGTTATCTTCATTTTGGTCCGATATAATTAGCGGCTAACATGTAAGTAAATAATTGCATTAATTTTGATTACAATTTTATAGTACGCTGAAGTCCTATGTTTACTCATATTATCCGCAACTTTCAAATATTATCTCATGTAGCGTCCTTGCCTCGGATATCACGTCATTGCTCAAAGCCGACACCAGAATTTATCCCAAGTTCTGCAGTCGGGGCATATCAATTAACGGGTGCATCTCACTCGATTGTCTTTGACGAAATAAACTGCCACGACTTCTGACAAGCAACCGCCTCGAGTGCGAGGTCGCAAAAGGCCGATGATGTTGACGGCATTCGACGCCCCACATATTGCCCGCCACACAACCGCAATATTGGCTGCGGCAGCACTATAGTCCGTGAGACGAGTGATTGGTAGTGACAGTTCCGGCGGGCAGACGGCGCTGTTGCCGAACGTGGCTCACAGCACGCGGCGCCCTGTCTGCTACACGCATTCTCTAGCGGCAGAAATATAAGCGAGACAAAATACAAGTCGTATTGGTACGCGTGAATTTATTTAAAGTTGATGCTTGAAATATATTAACTCGAAAACTGATAAGAGCTATTTAGTACAAGTATCTAAGATGCTGAAACATAATAAAGTTATTTGTTAAACTTCACAACTGAAATGAAAACTATTTTCGCAAGTTGTTGAACATTAGCAGTTTTGGTTTCCACTGTTAAGTATTAGCATTATTAATTTGTTCTACTACAAGCTACAGAATAATTGGTCAGTGTATTAAGAGTTATAATCTGAAGAAAGTACTCACAATATGATGATCTGGTTGTAGATCGATAGCAAAATCCCTCCTTACGTTCCTGAATACGTTGTAGTTACTATAATGGAAAAACACCACTCACATCACTGTCAGAATCTGATTTGACATTGTCTTCGTCAGCACTACTCGAACTACCACTGCTCTCTCTCAGATGTATAATTAAATTTTCGATGCATTCTTCCACAACCCCTTCGGTTTTGGCCGCCTCTCTGATGGCACTTGCAGTGCTGTTTACAATTTTAGCCCACGTCTCGCTTGTCACTTTATTGATAGCTGCTGGAAGAAGAGTTTCCACTTCAGAGGTCGTGAATTTTTTATTGTTTGCAGCAATGTAATTTTTTATCTGCGCCCACACTCCTTCAATTGCATTGAAGTGACAGTGGTATGGAGGAAGCCGAACGATTTCATGCCCGTGCCTTTTAGCAATCTCGTCAGTTACATATGTTGGAAATTGGGGTTTCTTTTGTGCCACAATTTCGAGCAGTTCCGCCTTCCTTAAACTCTGAAATCTACTCTTCGCCGTTTCAACCACTGAATGATATCGTCTTTTTTTGTTGCCAAGGTTGGTGCCTTATCGTGAACAACGGAATGATAAGGCGCATTGTCCATAACAATCACTGATGGACTTGTCAGATTCGTCATAAGCGATGTCTCGAACCATTCTTGAAATACTACACTGTTCATTTCTTCATGGTAATCTCCCGTCTTCTTTGACCGAAACATTTTCAAGCAGTTTGGCACACAACCTTTCGATGTTCCTGCATTTAAGACAATAATACGCCCTCCTTTGCCAACAGGCACTGTCATTGTCCCCTCGGGCGTTCCATCATTCCAGCCTCTACGTAAAGAATGGCTGGTATTGACCCTAGTTTCATCTAACCACACTATACTTTCGAATTCCACACCCATGATCCTGCGCAGAAATCTGCACCGCCATGCAACTACATCTGTCCTTTCCATTAATATTTTGCGTCCGTTAAACAGTGAATAGCTGAAGCCTATGTCTTTCAACAGTGTACGCAATGAAAATTTGCTCCCTTTAAAAAGATCGTCTTTCTGAAGCGACACCTGTAATTTAGATAGAGTGGGATGTTCCCTTCTCTTATAATATGTGTATATATGACGACGAATAGAGTCTTTCTGAAAATCGTCCAAAGCTGTCACCTGCTTATTTCTCGGTCGCTTCTTTCCTGGTGTGTGCAGCTTTGTTGTGCCACTCTCGACACAATCTACACTATACTGTTCTTTCCCAATCTTTACAACAGTGTTCTTACTTATTTTCAATGCTGCTGCAGTTCTCTTCACAACCTGAACAACAGGAATTAAGGGCCCACCTTTGTCCTTTTCTTTCTCAAAGTAATCCCTCACAGACAACACGAATTCACGGGGCTGGGTGTGTAGCACACTTTTCTTCCTCCGTTTCACTTCTTGTGTTGGGCTGGTACTACCCGCCCCACTAGACATTGTTTACAACGAAACATAAACAAAGAAACACTAAAAACAACAAAAACGGAATAAACAGCGAATTCAACTTCAGACAAACGGCGAACGACCGCACCGCCTGCACGTGAGACACTGGTAAGTTTCATAAGCGCGCGCGACCGGGTTTCAGAGCGGCAACGTGGCCCTTGCTACCCGCTCAAAGTCAGGCCGTCATTGGCTGCCTGCCTGCGGTCGCTAGGCAACGGAAAGACGCTACCGAGCTGTCAATACCAACGACTCGTCTCCCAGACTATAGAGGTATCCTAGGGTGAGCACAGCATGGGGTACTGCTTAGTCGACGAGTACCTCAAGACAGTGCCACAATGCTAGTGGTGTTCATACAAAGCAAAGATAAACGAAGCAAACACTGTGTCATATCTACAAGAACACTTGCCGAAATTGACATTTAGTCAGAAAGGGACCCAAGGAATTTCACAGAGTTAGAAAGAAGTGGCTGTTGAAATATTAGAGTTTCTGAATGACGAGTCAGTGCAAATGTGTGGTGCCAAATACGATCGAGCGTGCGGACAGTGCACATGAGGAGTACAATGGTGAGATTGATACTGAAACAGGTGTGAGCGACGAGTTCATTGTCCTTGTTGGGCAGTGTGGTGTGCGTACTGTAAGACCTTCGTTAGAGTGACAAGTCAAATAATCTGATGGTGTGTGTACCGAAGTAGGCGATTGTCAGCAATATGTCTCGTGGTCTTATCGTGGCGTGTTTATCTTCTGCCGTTAGGTCAGACGATAGAAATGCCACTTGCATGTTTAGAGTTGCAGATTGACGGTGACCGACTTTAAACAGAACTTGATTAATTTTCACACACATTTGTTAAAATAATAACAAGCATAAAATTACTTAGCTTGGTTCTGGATGCTGTTTACAATTGACAATCTGAAGTTCCATTGGTCTTGGTACATTAATCTTATTGTCACATATCTCTGATACTTGACAAAGTGTCTATTCATTTATCTTCATGGCTATATACAGGAATATAATAATCTTATTAGGTGCAGAATGAAACTTGACTATAGACTGGTACAGACTAATGTATACTGGTACAGACAGGTGCAGATAAATGCAGACTGACTAATCGGAGGTCTGTAGATTCGAGCATTCAGGTATCACTGCGCGAGTGTGATCCGCGAGGAGGAAAGGTCCTACGTTAGCTTCAATCTCATCGGCTGCGTTACATATTAATACGCGGACCGGCGGAAGCAGAATTTGGTCCGTCTCTAAGGCAGCGCCATCTCGTAGTGCGGAGACGGACGAGCGCTGCGCCTGCGCTGTTGTGCTTAGCGGGGCGCGCTCTAGTGGGAAAGTTGTGTATGCGCCGACTACGCGGAACTACGTACACAACAGGCAGTGAGGCACAAATACCGTCTCCAGTGAAACGTAGTAAAAGACAACCGTTGTCCAAGGAGCAGGTACTGAACATAATTACGCACGTGGAAAATCATCCACAGCATAGTACAAAAGTTGTTACAAAAACGGGTGCTCGCGCGTTTCAAGGATGCTCGATACAATTTACATTATGTGCACGATAGTGACCTACAACATTATGAACATCAAACTGCATGCAACATATGTAAGTAGGCTGTTTAGGTTTTTATGTTGGTAACGTCACATAGCGCTCTGTATGAAAATCACTGGCTGTGCTGTGAGCAGTCTGTGGCTGATTTGCATTCTTTGAATATTGCTATTGTAGTGTTGGGCAGTTAGATGTCAACAGCGCGTAGCGTTGCGCAGTTGGAGGTGAGCCGCCAGCAGTGGTGGATGTGGGGGGAGAGATGGCGGAATTTTGAGAGCGGGCGATCTGGACGTGTGTCTATCAGAAAGAGTAAATTTGTAATATTGGTTATCATGAACTGATTATATATATATATATATATATATATATATATATATATATAATCTCCGACGCTTTAGAGCCGCACACATGCGACGAAATGGTCGTGGAGAGCACGGCCGATGGTTTGCCAGGTGTCGTGCCCGTGGTGTTCTGCGTCAGTAAGAATGTGGATCAGAGCCCTGCGTTTTTCGTCGTCTTCCCTGGAGGAGGTGGTAGATCGGCGGATGTTCTCGATGTGTACGATCCGAGGTTCGACCTCGGACGGTACACGATCGAGGACATCTGCAGCTTCGTTCAGTGTATCACAACCTGCCAGGCTGGCGAGAAAGGCATCGTCGCACGGTTAAGCCGTCGGCACACGGACCGTGCATCCGAGCGTTGAGCGTGCCGAGTTTCTGACGTCATAGCGTGGAACAGCACGTCCGGGAGTCTTTCCGAACGTGCAGAGCAATATCTGTCATGTCAGATATTCTGAGCGTGCGTCTGAGCGTTGACCAATGAGATGGCTCAACTCCACCTACGTCACACGCACGTCGTCTCCCTTCAGTACAGAGTTGTGAGGAGCGATATTGGCATTCATGTCAAGCCTATATGCATATATGCCGTTTCTGAGCACTAGCAAATTGAGAATTACTGGAAAACCCGTTGTTAACTGTGTGTTTCGTTCCAATAAAATAATCAGAAACATCATATTCATGGATAAAGAATTATTGTAACGAGCGTATTATGAGAGTAGGCTATTTGAAGGCAGCGACACACTGAAGATCCACCTAAAACGCAATGTTCATCGTACAATTTGTTATAATTAAATTTCAAGTAATAACATAATTATCTACGATTAACGTTTTTATCAAGGACTAACACAATATTTTTAAGCAGTAGGAGCTTGTTGTTGGTTTAGCTCAATGGGTAGCGTTTCTGTCCGGTAAAAAGTCTATGTTGAGGCGGTGATTCACGTCTTTACACTCCCACATTTTTTTGCCTAACATTCACGTTTTTATTTAGTTCTGATACTTTATTATTAGTTTAATATAAATATATACTATAATATTTGATGTTATGTAAATATAAGTTCACCTTTTTTTGAGGGGGTGACTTTGTTCGATTGGCTCAATTACAGGACAGCTCTCGCTACTTGTATAAAGATATTTTGCTCCTTCTTTTACGCTTCGTAATTCACATGTTGCGAAGATTCTGCTACTGGGTAGGAACAGTGATCAAGTAAGACTGACCTCGGGGTTTTACTAAAATGTGGGAATGATGAAATAATGTTTATCTTATGCGGAGAATAATTCCAAATTTGTACCGCACTGTTTGTAATGGAACTTTTGTAAGCGTGTGTCCTTATTGATTGGACATGGTACTTTCCTTTTCGTGGACGATGGGGGAAATGTGCGTTTTAATAGAGCTAACGTGTGAATTTTACGCGCGCCCGTTGAGTAAACAGTATGGTTTACGAACTAGAAACATCCTTCAAACTGCCGCTGGAGTGCGTTGTGATCGCGTATACTACGTCGGGCCCCACGTACCGTATGCACAAGTCGCATCGCTCCTGAGCGTTCAGCAGCACGTTGAACTTGGCACGATCAACGTTCAGGTTCGACAGCACGGTCCGTGTGCCGACGGCTTTACTAAGAATGGCGAACTAATAACCTTGCACTTCTATTACTGCATGCCTCGACTTCCTTACAGTAACTCATCAATGATTTTACGGACGGTCGGCTCTGCTCAGGAGAGCCACCGAGATAAGGTGGAGTCAGAGGCGTCGCGACGCCGCCAGCATCGTACGGCGGCAGTCTGGGGAGGTCAGGTGGGCGACGTCGAATTTCGAGACTGTGCCACACACGCTGTCGAGAGAGAGGGTGGTGTGACAGGTGTGTGCTTCACGGTCTGAATCTCGCCTGACGCGTGCCGTCAGCGAGGGGGCAGGTAGTTCCCTCTCTAGATTGTCGCACAGATGACAAAACGGTAGATATCGAAATAGACGACAGATGGATAGAGAAACAATTAAAATCGCTCAAAAGAGGAAAGGCCGCTGGACCTGATGGGATACCAGTTCGATTTTACACAGAGTACGTGAAGGAACTTGCCCCCCCTTCTTGCAGCGGTGTACCGTTGGTCTCTAGAAGATCGTAGCATTCCAAAGGATTGGAAAAGGGCATAAGTCATCCCCGTTTTCGAGAAGGGACGTCGAGCAGATGTGCAGAACTGTAGACCTACATCTCTAACGTCGATCAGTTGTAGAACATTGGAACACGTATTATGTTCGAGTGTGATGACTTTCCTGGAGACTAGAAATCTACTCTGTAGGAATCAGCATGGGGTTCGAAAAAGACGGTCGTGTGAAACCCAGCTCGCGCTATTCGTCCACGAGACTCAGAGGGCTATAGACACGGGTTCCCAGGTAGATGCCGTGTTTCTTGACTTCCGCAAGGCGTTTGTTGATTAAACGACTGTGTAAGAGCATATGGACTATTGTGTGATTGGATTGAAGAGTTCCTAGATAGCAGAACACAGCATCTCATTCTCAATGGAGAGAAGTTTTCCGAAGTAAGAGTGATTTCAGGGGTGCCGCAGGGGAGAGTCATAGGACCGTTGCTATTCACAATATACACTCCTGGAAATGGAAAAAAGAACACATTGACACCGGTGTGTCAGACCCACCATACTTGCTCCGGACACTGCGAGAGGGCTGTACAAGCAATGATCACACGCACGGCACAGCGGACACACCAGGAACCGCGGTGTTGGCCGTCGAATGGCGCTAGCTGCACAGCATTTGTGCACCGCCGCCGTCAGTGTCAGCCAGTTTGCCGTGGCATACGGAGCTCCATCGCAGTCTTTAACACTGGTAGCATGCCGCGACAGCGTGGACGTGAACCGTATGTTCAGTTGACGGACTTTGAGCGAGGGCGTATAGTGGACATGCGGGAGGCCGGGTGGACGTACCGCCGAATTGCTCAACACGTGGGGCGTGAGGTCTCCACAGTACATCGATGTTGTCGCCAGTGGTCGGCGGAAGGTGCACGTGCCCGTCGACCTGGGAGCGGACCGCAGCGACGCACGGATGCACGCCAAGACCGTAGGATCCTACGCAGTGCCGTAGGGGACCGCACCGCCACTTCCCAGCAAATTAGGGACACTGTAGCTCCTGGGGTATCGGCGAGGACCATTCGCAACCGTCTCCATGAAGCTGGGCTACGGTCCCGCACACCGTTAGGCCGTCTTCCGCTCACGCCCCAACCTCGTGCAGCCCGCCTCCAGTGGTGTCGCGGCAGGCGTGAATGGAGGGACGAATGGAGACGTGTCGTCTTCAGCGATGAGAGTCGCTTCTGCCTTGGTGCCAATGATGGTCGTATGCGTGTTTGGCGCCGTGCAGGTGAGCGCCACAATCAGGACTGCATACGACCGAGGCACACAGGGCCAACACCCGGCATCATGGTGTGGGGAGCGATCTCCTACACTGGCCGTACACCACTGGTGATCGTCGAGGGGACACTGAATAGTGCACGGTACATCCAAACCGTCATCGAACCCATCGTTCTACCATTCCTAGACCGGCAAGGGAACCTGCTGTTCCAACAGGACAATGCACGTCCGCATGTATCCCGTGCCACCCAACGTGCTCTAGAAGGTGTAAGTCAACTACCCTGGCCAGCAAGATCTCCGGATCTGTCCCCCATTGAGCATGTTTGGGAGTGGATGAAGCGTCGTCTCACGCGGTCTGCACGTCCAGCACGAACGCTGGTCCAACTGAGGCGCCAGGTGGAAATGGCATGGCAAGCCGTTCCACAGGACTACATCCAGCATCTCTACGATCGTCTCCATGGGAGAATAGCAGCCTGCATTGCTGCGAAAGGTGGATATACACTGTACTAGTGCCGACATTGTGCATGCTCTGTTGCCTGTGCCTATGTGCCTGTGGTTCTGTCAGTGTGATCATGTGATGTATCTGACCCCAGGAATGTGTCAATAAAGTTTCCCCTTCCTGGGGCAATGAATTCACGGTGTTCTTATTTCAATTTCCAGGAGTGTACATAAATGGCCTTGTGGATGACATCGGAAGTTCACTGAGGCTTTTTGCGGATGATGCTGTGGTGTATCGAGAGGTTGTAACAATGGAAAATTGTACTGAAATGCAGGAGGATCTGCAGCGAATTGACGCACGGTGCAGGGAATGGCAATTGAATCTCAATGTAGACAAGTGTAATGTGCTGCGAATACATAGAAAGAAAGATCCCTTATCATTTAGCTACAGTATAGCAGGTCAGCAACTGGAAGCAGTTAATTCCATAAATTATCTGGGAGTACGCATTAGGAGTGATTTAAAATGGAATGATCATGTAAAGTTGATCGTCGGTAAAGCAGATCCCAGACTGAGATGCAGTGGAAGAATGCTAAGGAAATACAGTCCGAAAACAAAGGAAGCAGGTTACAGTACACTCATTCGCCCACTGCTCGAATACTGCTCAGCAGTGTGGGATCCGTACCAGATAGGGTTGATGGAAGAGATAGAGAAGATCCAACAGAGAGCAGATTCCTTCGTTACAGGATCATTTAGTAGTCGCGAAAGCGTTACAGAGATGATAGATAAACTCCAGTGGAAGACTCTGCAGGAGAGACGCTCAGCAAGTCGGTACAACCTTTTGTCGAAGTTTCGAGAACATGCCTTCACCGAGGAGTCGAGCAGTATATTGCTCGCTCATGCGTATATCTCGCGAAGAGACCGTGAGCATAAAATCAGAGAGATTAGAGCCCACACAGAGGCATACCGACAATCCTTCTTTCCACGAACAATAGGAGACTGGAATAGAAGGGAGAACCGATAGAAGTAGTCAAGGTACCCTCCGCCACACACCGTCAGGTGGCTTGCGGAGTATGGATGTAGACGTAGATGAGGCGTGACTGGTGTACGTGGCCTGACGAGTGAGCAGTGCAAAACGTGTAACCTGGTCCGGTTCCGTAGAGCTCCGCCCAGCTGCCAACAACCACTGAGAGAGCCCCGCGGGGAGTCGGTCGGCGGGGCCACGTGTCGAGTCCGCGTCGAGCAACTGAAAAGCGGCGTCACCTCCTCGGCAAAGAATGTACGGTGTTCGTGATGGCGGCTACATCCAGACAGGGCGAGGGCACACCCCGTGCAGTGGGGAGTGGACCGAGCACGGTGCTCACGACCCGAACCACACGCCGCTGTGAAGCACTGATCAAGGACTGGGTCCCTTACTTCGATTGCACATGATTCATTAAGGTCAAGCCAACACATTTATTTCAAATAACATAAATGAAGTTACATTTGAATCTGTGTGACATCAAAGAGGAACAAAAACAATTTCAATATCAGCTCATTTAGTGCGTGAAGCGCGAGTTAAGCCAATAACCAGGTAAACTAAATAATTCTCCTTAATTCAAAAGAAAGAAACAAAATGAATCAATACGCCCCACTGACAAATATCCAAAAAACCTTTCAGTACTACTAAAAAGAATACACCGAAGTGGGGAGCAGTCATTCACCCAACAGAACACTTCAAAATGAGTTCAATAACACAGCTGTGTGCCCCAGAAAACTGCAAGACGTTAAATACGCTTCATATGACGAACAACATTAACATTACGCCACTCCTGTTGGAACTGCAGTGTCCCAAAGAAACAGTCGCTTATTCTGAAAGAACAATTTCTTTTTATATATGTTTAAATTACGGCATAAAGGAATTCCAAATCTTTCTCCTTTGTAGGCGGAGGCTGAGCCAGAAACACAGTTTTGCTGTGAAATCTTAGAGGACACCCGGAAGCAGTAACAGACAAGGGGTGGGCACCCACAAGTAACACAGGCTAAGAGTCAGGCCGGGAGCACACCCTACGAGAACTTGTCCACACTACGCTCACCACAAACTGCAGACATTCCGGCCGAACATAATCTTGCGGTGGCTGCCACAAGGACGAAGCGACCGACAGGCCCTCGCCTTGCTTCTCACACGGGCACCTCAGTTTGCACAAACACCTAGGCCGACACCAACTCCGGACTCCCCTCTCACTGCCAGGCTTGCCTTACAGGCAACCAGTGACCGCCGCAGCAGTTTCACGATTAGTAAACATCCCCAGCGTAACAGACGTCACCCGTGTGCTTACGCCCGAGTCACGACTCCGCCAGCCTCACCGGCCGCCCCAAACCGACTGCCTCTCGCCGTCCTGCGCGCCCCAGCCGAAAACCCAAAGATGCTCGTGCCCGGGGACGCGCCAAAGATAACAAGCCGATCGCTGATGATCGACCAGCGATCTGGCTCAGGGAGGTGTAGGACAACCTCTGCAGGGAGCCCATTGCGGAGGAGGATGGCGACGCCAGTGCCAGTGTCGGAGGTGTAGCTGATGGGCACTGGGAAATCGGGACGAATACCTCCTGTAGAAGTGTAGTATCGACAGCCGCAGAGTAGACGGGGCCAGTTTGTGGGGGGCTCAGATGTTGGCAAGACACGATATTGCTGATTACAGTGTCTTTCAGTCGATGCAGGTGTAAATGCCCCGGCTACCGGCAGGGCGCTCCCGCTCGGACATGCCAGGTCGTATACTGTCGGGGTGGGGGAAGTGGGTGCTGCGACAAAGACTGCAGTCCTCTCGCACCGGCAGCGCTGGGTCACGTGTTCTGGACTCAGAGAGGATCCGACACAGGAGGGCCGCCACGTGTCACGTGACACAATACGGAAGGTCGTCATCCCACGAGGCCATGTCAAGGAAGGCGTCTACGGACTGTTTCGTCAGCATTTCTTGTGCTTCCTGGGTGATCACTGTTTCCTCATGTGTTGTTCCGAATCTGAATGTGGTCGGCTATCATCCGATACCGTATCCGACTGCAGAAAGGCAAAAGACGTCCGCGGTTCGAGCCAACACCGACTCAGAGGAAGGCCTCGCCGCTTGTTGGTGACGTCACGTCAGCTAGGCACGGCGAACGCCAGGTCTGTTGCAGGCATACTCGTAATGGTGGTGTCTCCCTCTCTGACACAGGAGAATGTAAAACTATTGGCGGTAGTTGACCGACACACATTGTTCTGAGACATTTCTGCAATCAATTAATTGAGCAATTCATTACACTTCTTAACAAATAGTGTACTCCTGAACTTAAGGATTGACATACAAAAACAACTTCATGGTCCAGCAGCAACAGAATTCGTGCTTCTTTACCTTATTTGTAAGTCTGAGGAAGTTACGTTTGTGCTGGGTTGCTTTTACAAGAAACTGTGAACATATTGGTGCCCTTCTTTGGGTATCTCGGTCGACTATGGGGTGAGGAGCACTGAATGTCAATGAAATATCTTGCGATTTTACACGTTGGGGAAGGGTGTGGGGGACAGAAGACAAGGCAAAAGAGAGATACTAGTTTTATCAAATAAAATTTTTTATCTTGTAATGTTTCTCCTTTCAGTTGCAAGAGGGGAATATTTATCTTTTCTAATGTGCATGTTTAAAAAAGTTTAAGCTCAGCAGTATTTTCGATGTATGAAGCTATTTTGTTTCCTGTTTAGAATTCCTTTCGTTGAAAACGACTGTAATATAATGACTGAAAATGTGAACTAATTTACATGTGTAAATGCCCAACTGTTGCCAGTGACGATGTCAAACGAAAATGAAATAAAATCAATGCTTCAAATGGCTCTGAGCACTATGCCACTTAACTGCTGAGGTCATCAGTCGCCTAGAACTTAGAACTACTTAAACCTAACTAACCTAAGGACATCACACACATCCATGCCCGAGGCAGAATTCGAACCTGCGACCGTAGCGGTCGCTCGGTTCCAGACTGTAGTGCCCAGAACCGCACGGCCACTCCGGCCGGCAAGAAATAAAAGAAACGAGTTAATTGTAAGGGGGTTGGGGTAAGTATCGATAACAAAATGGATCAAGTAAATTTAGTCACTTGAATGTAAAGTTTCCGAAGCTTGTAATGGGGAAAAGCATCTTCTCATATTGATCTACGTTTGTTTCGACAGGATTCAGTAATACGGAGCTATGACCTTCATTTGTAGCTTTACGATAGTAAGAAAATCTTTTATCTAAATAAAACTGCAGAATCCAAAACAATACCAAACACTTTCTCCAAAAATAAGAGATTTAAAGTGATAAGCACGGCCAGGCGTTTCTGCCTGCAACAGACGTGGCGTTCGCCGTGCCTAGCTGACGTGACGTCACCAACAAGCGCCGAGGCCTTCCTTTGAGTCGGTGTTGTTCGAACACGCTCGTTCGTCCATCACGTTCCTAAGTTTGGACAGTCCCGGTGATGCCAGGCTGGTCTCGTCGGCGTGTTGTCCTGTGGTGGGTGGCGTCGACGAGGCTTCGGGCGTATCCTGGAGTGGTGTGGCACGGCTCTGTGCTGCTGTCGCACGGGTGGCGGTCACTTCACCCAGCCGTGTCAGTGTCAAACGTCGGCAAAAACATTCCGACCTGGCGCGCACACCGCCAATCGTCAAGTACGGTGGAACGTGTTTCGTCACCTCAATTACGATCTCCTGGACGCCATTTAACACGGGGTAGGTCGTATACACTACTGGCCATTAAAACTGCTACACCAAGAAGAAGTGCAGACAACAAACGGGTATTCACTGGACAAATGTATTATACTACAACTGAAATGTGATTACATTTTCACGCAATTTGGATGCGTAGATCCTGAGTAATCAGTACCCAGAACAACCACCTCCGGCAGTAATAACGGCCTTGATACGCCTGGGCATCGAGTCAAACAGAGCTTGGATGGCGTGTACAGGTACAGCTGCCCATGCAGCTTCAACACAATACCACACTTCATCAAGACTAGTGACTGGCGTATTGTGACGAGCCAGTTGCTAGGCCACCATTGACCAGACGTTTTCAATTGGTGAGAGATCTAGAGAATGTGCTGACCAGGGCAGCAGCCGAACATTTTCTGTATCCAGAAAGGCCAGTACAGGACCTGCAACATGCGGTCGTGCATTATCCTGCTGAAATGTAGGGTTTCGCAGGGATCGAATGAAGGGTAGAGTCACGGCTCGTAACACATCTGAAATGTAACGTCCACTGTTCATAGTGCAGTCAGTGCGAACAAGATGTGACGGAGACGTGTAACCAATGGCACCCAATACCATCACGCCGGGTGATACGCCAGTATGGCGATGACGAATACACGCTTCCAATGTGCTTTCACCGCATTGTCGCCAAACACGGATGAGACCATCATGATGCTGTACACAGAACTTGGATTCATCCGAAAAAATGACGTTTTGCCATTCGTGCACCCAGGTTCGTCGTTGAGTACACCATCGCAGGCGCTGCTGTCTGTGATGCAGCGTCAAGGGTAACCGCAGCCATGGTCTCCGAGCTGATAGTCTGTGCTGCTGCAAACGTCGTCGAACTGTTCGTGCAGATGGTTGTTGTCTTGCAAACGTCCCCAGGGATCGAGACGTGGCTGCACGATCCGTTACAGCCGTGCGGATAAGATGCCTGTCATCTCGACTGCTAGTGATACGAGGTGTATATTTGCCACTTCTCCGCGAGATGACCCAATACGCTGCCATACGGTTGGAAAGCGGCAGTGACCACTTCGTGAGGTACTCTGAATGGCAGCTCAAGCACTGCAGCCTCACTTTCCACACTCACCGCAGCTACGCCTCCATCAGTGTGTTTAAATTTTGCTCCAGCGTCACGTCATTGGACAGGTTCAACATAAAGCGCCTAAGTCGACGTCTTGACGTGTACAACACTTCCCGCGATGGAAAAGTTTATTACGGTCACGTCCAGGGCGATCAAACGCAGATCCTCTCGTATGAACTGTTCAGGTTCAGAGGCTCTCGGTCATGGATGTTCCGCCTCGATCGTCACCCGTCGATAAGAGTGCGGCATGAGGTACGCTGGTTATTAGGGGACTACACATACACAAACAGGCCTACCGCGACGCGGAAGTGAACAGCTCCTAGAGGGGGGCGGTGGCCGGCGCGTGGAGGTAGCTCCGCACGCTGCCGCGGCTTACAAGGGGGGACCGCGACGTTTGGAACGCGGATTTACTGCAAACTTCCTACACTCGTAGTACTCCATGAGGACAACAAAATGTGTAAGCAGTAGTGCGCACTTCTCAAGCGTTACTCAGAAAATGGGAACATAATTTCGGTCGTCGAATATATATATATATCAGTGCGTGGTCATTTTAACCAAGAAGAGGCTGCAGCCGAGTGGTGACGGCACGGTAGCTCAGCGTGTTCGGTCAGAGCGTTAACTACCCTTTATAATAAAATAGATGAACGAACAAACTGAACCCGTGCCATCGGACGTCCGTCCTGAACAAATTCAGCGAACAATAGAGAACAATTTTTTTTAAAGTGTTTTGCGTTCAAGCCGCTGGATCGCTGGATTGAGTTCCGTTCATCAGTTTTTTTTTTATTTTCAATACAGTCATTTTCTTTACTATTTATATTACAATTGGTATAATGGGAAAAATACGTGTAATCGGATGTACTTTTATTAAATTTATAGTGTTATTTGGCAGTCTACTAATTTTTATTGTTGTGTACATAGTTCTGCGTAGTCAGCGCGTACACAACTTTCCCACTAGAGCGCGGCCCGCCAAGCACAACAGCGCAGGCGCAGCGCTCGTCCGTCTCCGCACTACGAGATGGCGCTGCCTTAGAGACGGACCAAATTCTGCTTCCAGCAATCCGCGTATTAATATGTAACGTAGCCAATGAGATTGCTGCTAACGTAGAACCTTTTCTCCTCACGGATCACACTCGCGCAGTGATACCTGAGAGTGTACAGACCTCCGATTAATCAGTCTGCATTTATCTGCACCTGTCTGTACCAGTCTACATTAGTCTATACCAGTCTATAGTCAAGTTTCAGTCTGCGCCTAATAAGATTACCATATTCCTGTACATAGTCATGAATATAAATGTATAGACACTTTGTCAAGTAACAGAGATATGTGAGAATAAGATTAAGGTACCAAGACCAAATGAACTTCAGATTGTCAATTGTAAATAGCATCAAGAATCAAGTTACATAATGTTTATGTTTGTTCTTATTTTAATAAATGTGTGTGAAAATTAATCAAGTTCTGTTTAAAGTTGGTCACCATCAATCTGCTACTCTAAGCGTGCAAGTGGCATTTCTATCGTCTGACCTAACGGCAGAAGATAAACACGCCACGATAAGACCACGAGACATATTGGTGACACTTGCCTACTTCGTTAGAGCAACAAGTCAAATAATTTGATGGTGTGTGTACCGAAGGTCTTACAGTACACACACCACATTTATTATCACAAATAATATAATATTCATAACTATCGACTAGCAAACGACCAAATGCATAAAGTGATACTGAAAGTGTATGCTTGTCCGTGTCTTCAAAACTGTTCGTATTTAATCGAAAGAGAACGAGAACTTGCTTCTCTGCAGACGCTATTAAAATACACTCGATAATGCATAACGCAGTATTACCTTAAAAATCGGTGCTGATAATTGGTTATGCAGTGTTTGCTTCCGAACTATCGTCCGAAAGAGAGGTTTTTGAAAATGTTAACGAGGTTTGTTTTTCCACAGAAAACGTCAAAAGACCTTGCGTATGCGGAAACATAGTATTTATTCAATGGAGCTGGTGCCGTTTAACTTTATGTTTTCCGTGTTTTTACGAAAAATACCATCCTGCAACTTGTAACGTCGAAAGTGGTCTGTGCCGGTCAAAACTTGGAGGTAACAAGTCGCTTCGGGGTCCTTCCAGGCATAAGGGATTTCTCAAATCACGGACAAGCATACATTGTCAGTACCACTTTATGCGTTTGGTCGTTTACTAGTCGACAGTTATGAATATTACATTATTTGTGATAATAAAAATTAGTAGACCGCCAAATAACATTGTAAATTTAATAAAATTTCATCCGATTACACGTACTTTCACCATTATATCAGTTGTAATATAAATAATAAAGAAAATGACAGTGTAGAAAAAAAAAAGACTGACGAACGCAACTCGATCCAGCGACTTGAACGCCAAACGGTTTTTTTTTAACATTTTGTTCGTTGAATTTGTTCATGGCCGATGCCCGATGACACCGGTTCAGGTTGTTCGATGATCCGTTCGCTCATTTTTTTTTTTATTATAAAGGGTCACTAACGCTCTGACCGAACGCGTTTTTATTTTTTTATTTTATTTTTTTAATCTCAATTTTTTTCGCTTTCGTTCGTTGCATCAGCTCGCGGCGGACGTCGTAAGATAGCCGTTAAGTTCGTCGTTTATCGATTTACTCTGTTTTTTTTTTATTACAGAAGGCTGCTAAACGCTCTGACCGAACACGCTGCGTTACCGTGCCGGCTTTACTCGGCTGCAGCCGCTTCATGGTTAAAATGGCCACGCACAGATATATATATTCGACGACCGAAATTATCTTGCGATTTTCTCAGTAACGCTTGAGAAGTACGCGCTACTGCTTACACATTTTGTTGTCCTCGTGGAGTAGATTGTACGAAGTTTGCAGTAAATCCGCGTTCCACACGTCGTGGCCTCCCCTTGTTATAGCCGACTGAGAACGCCTGATTGTACATACAGGGGAGGGGCAAAATAACGTGAACAGGGGTAGTAATGGGGTGGTTGTGTTTGACGGTCAACAACGCAGGCGAGGCGCGTGTCGCGCTGGACTGCTCGTGTTCAGTACGGACGAGGCGCCAGTGCAGGTTGGTTACGAGTAGTGCACACTTCGTGTTTGCATTCAGAGGCCGAAGTCGACGTGCAATGCCAGAGTTACAGAGAGGGCAGATTGTGGGGGCCCGATTAGCTTGGGCATCAGTAACTAAGACAGCCAACTTACCGAATGTTTCAGGAGCAACTTTTTCAACAGTCATGACAGCCCCCACAAAATATGGAAAGACATCATCGTGTGAACGTAATAGTGGGCGCAAATCAAAACCAAATGACAGAGATCGTCGTACGCTAACACGAATTGCGTCAAAACAATACAAAACTATGGGGGCTAAAGTGACATCAGAGCTCAATAGCCATCTTCGAGACTCCGTATCTATTGACAGTGTTCGCCGAGAACAAGCTGATGTACCGAAGCAACTGGTGACGACAACCGACGCAAAGCAGCGTAAAATATGGTGTCAGGAGCATAAATCCTGGATGGATGATCAGTGGAAAAACATCGTATGGTCCGACGGGTCAAAGTTATCGTTATTTCCGACATCGGGCCCGGTTTACATCTAGAGAACGCCAAAAGAAGCCTAAAATCCTGATTGCCTGATTCCAACGGTTAAGCACGGAGGTGGAAGTGTGACGGTGTGGGCAGCCATATCGTGGTATTCTGCTGGTCCCATCATTATTCTCAAACGCCAACGATTATGTGAACATTTTAGGTGATCAGGCGCACCCCACGATTCAGATGTTGTTCCCCTACAATTATGTCACATTTCAGGGCGATAACGCACCCATTCAGACAGCCAGGACAGCATGCGACTGAACGGCAGCGTCATCTCTGGCCAGCGCAGTCCCCGGACTCGAACATTATGGAACCCTTGTGGGCGGTATTGGAGCGCAGACTCCGGAGCAGATTTCCGCCTCCCTCCTCACTACAGGAGTTAGAAGAGGTTCTGTTCGAAGAGTGGCGTAACATTCCACTGGATACTATACAGTCATTATATGCCAGTACTCCAAGAAGAATCGCAGCTGTATTACGGGCGAATGGGGGTCCAACCCCCTAATTAATAAACCATTCCCAAGTAAGTGCAGGTGTTCACATTGTTTTGTCTATGCCATGTACATTTGTGTTTTTATTATCGTGCTGGCGAAAATCAGTTGGTTCTGAGAGCTTTTCCACCCGAGAGGTACGACATCATAAGCACCGAAATGCGTCAAAAGCTGCCGCATTGCGCATGACGTTTATATTTATTACTTCTTTATTGCTAACGGTATTCGCAATACATTTTGCAGACAATATCCACATATGTCGCTGAACGTACCTACAAAATTATGCCATTGAATGACATACAGATGAGGAACTAACGCCATAAACACTGAGAAGAGTGAAAAACAGCCGCATCATGCGTGATATTTAAATGTATTACTTCTTTGTGTAAACTGAAGATGAAGGGGAGAGAGAGGAATGGAAAGAGGAGGAACTGTCCATATTAGTTACATTAGCACTTTGGTGCGGAATCAGCGGCGATGAGTCGAAATGTTCGACTACCGCGATTCGAACCCGTTACCTCCTGCTTACTATATAGGCAGCTGCGCCAGCTGCTCCCCCACCCCCGGTTCTGTCTCGCGCCTGTCCGCAGCTCCCCTCTCAAGGCGGGAAGTAGCTGCGCATACGCACCGACACCGACACTTGTGGCTTCACTGATCATTCAGAACACTCAGTCATAACAATAACTAGCACTAATATAATATTACATCTTTGCTGCTAAATCAGTTCATCATACTTCCTGGACATGTAACTAGAAATATTTCTTCTAATCAAGTTCTGAGCTAAACAAACCTTACAGAAGATTTGGATGTTGCATTATGCATATTTCTTTGTACAAATATTTCATAACTTCAACGGTGTTTTCACGGATACATCGAAATGATTTTTTTTTTTCATTACACCACAAACAGAGTTCATTTTTTCTTTTCGTTCGTAATACGAAATTGGCAAAATTAATACGCATGTAATGGCGGATTTGTTTCTTAGTGCATTATAATGCCTGACGCTGTTGTCAGCACGAGAATGTAAGCCACGTACAGAGAATCAAATCATGAAAAGAGAAGCTCTTTGGACGTCACTCGTTACAATGGACAATTATTTTAAACACGATTGGCACAAGTTCGTAATGACATATTCACTTCACTGATCTTGTCTCAGTCGATGGCTCGCTGATGTTTAAAATTGAACTCGCAACTGAAATTCTTGCCACAGGTTTGACAGCTAAACGCGAAACATCCCTGTCGCTTTAAGGCGCGTTTACGTTGAGCTCAGAACATGTTTTTGTTCGGAACACTGTGTGCAACTTGTTCCCTCAACATGTTGGCAACGTTGTTCGTTGTTCGCATTCCCGTTTACACTAGCGAGCAACATTTCTACGTATTCGCGTAGTCTGCTGCGGTGAACTGATAGGTTACTTTGTGTATTCACATCAAGAGATATTCTATGTCAAGTGAAGAGGAAGAGTTAATGACATTTGGTGCTGCATTAATAATACTTAACGAAATAAACAGAAACGATGTAGTCGTCGTCGGTGGAACAAAACATACTATAGAAGACGTGGCGGGAATGACATGCTTTGTGAGCTGAATTTGGAAGACGGTTCTGGCTTTCGCATTTCGCAACTTCAGTAGGATGTCGCCGCCAGATTTTGAAATGTTGTTGAATATTATAGAACCAGTTGCTTCAAAGAAAGTCACAAATTTCAGAAAAGCAATCCCTGTGAACCAAAGACTTGTTGTTACTCTTCGTTTTCTATCCTATCAAAGCCAGGCATATCTCATATCTCAAATAGTTCCAAATGGTTCCATATCATCCGGGAAAAGTAAACATTTAAATCCAAACCACTTCGTTTCGTAAAGTGTGTCAGTACCACATCCACATTTTTTACTTTCCTCAACTTTTCGTTTCTCTCGTCGGTACTGAGACAAGAGAGATTTACTTTTTTTGTCCACGTCACTGCTGCATGCGCCAAGCGCCGCAGCAACCTTTTGTAAAGAATCATGTTTGATTTCAGTATTTTAGTAACCTGCGCAGCGTACATTCCACAGGCACTCCTCAGAGCGACAGCAGCTGGAAAATTTTGTCTCGTGACCACTCCATTTCAGATAAAAATGAAGGCACATAAAATAAACGCACCACTACCCTCCAGCAAAACAAACACCAAAACACTCACTCAGAGCAAACGAACACTAGCGCTGCGTAGCGGAATTTACTGGTAGCAGGCCACCAACAATGTTTGTTTGATCTCAACCAACACAGCCGGGGAACACTGATTTTGTGTTGCGAACATGTTGCGAACATCGGTAGTCCATTACTAGCCACGAACAATGTTGTGAACGCGCCTTTAGACTCTGCGCGATATCGGCGATATCGTCAAGTTTCTCTGGGTGAGCGCTCAAACGCGCCCCCCGCATATTTTCGTTGTATTTCTATCCACCTCTACATTCTGTGCACTCAAACTGAAATGATTATTCCCGTTGAATAGACACCACCCCCCGAATGCAACATCGGAAAGCCAACGACACTTGTCTCTTCACCAACTGGAAACGCACGAAGACTAAATTCCCTGTTTGACGTGCATCTCCGGTGGAGCAATGGCGGGCAGAATTGCCGCGTCGCTCTCCCCGGGTAGCGTGCGTCACAGAACACCAAAAAATGAGCATTGCAAGACCCGTGCAAAGACCCCCGTACACGATCGCACAATTTGTCAAACTCCACTATGTTCGCCAAACATTTGAGCCTGTACGGTGCTATTTGACGTGTTTGTCAAGCATTTTCGTGTTTGACATGTTTCCGAGAAATTTTGACTGACGGAAAATTTGACAAGATGGCGGACGTTTTGTCGATGTTTCGCCGCATTTTTTTTAGTAGCGAACTGTTTTATTACAGTTTGTCGCACTGTGTCGTGAGTTTCCACAACTATGGAAACAAACAAAATAGCACTGACAATTACCAAAATGGTAGATGATATGTCTGCGTAAGCAGAAGAAAGTAACGATCAAAGTCCGAAAACAATTTACTGGACTGTTCAATTAACCAAAACAAATTCTCCAAGTATAACACCACACAAAACAGTGATCCGTCTTCGAATCACAACTACATACAAGAATAATATAGAAAACAAACTTACTAGCCTCCGCCAGAGACTTCTACGATATACCGAGCCTAATCCAGATATCAGCGAGAAGATTCAAGCCGGGCTGCCGGGGCGGCAGCTATCCACGTCTGCTGCCGGTCGATGAACTGCCGATGTGCGGCCGAGCGCCGGCCTTTATAGCGCTTCGGCGGATGTGTACCTCGGAACTATCTTCCATCAAGTTGTTTTTACGTGTGAGAAGAGTTCCGGGATCTGCAGCGACCTCATCCTTATGTTTATGAGGGCAGGTAGTGGCCCCTGGTGGCCGCTGGTGTCTTTGCTGTGTTGTTGTTGTTGTTGTTGTTGTGGCCGTTCATCAATATTGCCTGTCGGTTGTGTAGTGCTTCGGTGTGCCTGCGAATCGGGCAACCCGCGGCTGCAGGCTGGTTGCTGATACTCTAGACGCCGTGATGTCTGGTGGAGAAAGCCACAGACGTAACATACAAGCGGAAGTGCCATAAAGTAAAAGAAATCGAAGGTCTCCGGTTGTTCTACAGACGATGTGGGCTACATGTTCCCACACTGTTGCATTTTAATGAACTGTCATTAGAGGACCAAGAAGAAAAGAATAAATTTTCGTATATGTCTGCCTTCATTTTCAATATGAGGACTAAGTGACTCAAAACAAGTTATTAAACGTTTCACTATCCCTACGCAGGAAGTTGACGTGATCAAGTTTTCTGTTTAATAACAAATCATTTATAATACATATACTTGACATTATCATGTTGGTGAACAATCTGGAATAATATAGGAACAGAACTTGAACTTCAAACAGCCAAGAGCGCTATCGTACTGCATTTATTGTAATGATCAGTTTCAGCAGACTAAGTTGCCATCATCAGATCTTCTGCAGTACCTTTCACTGAATCTTTATCAAATGCATACTTCATTGTTACAGAAAATTTTAAAGCTGCGACAACCGCAGCTAAAATTATATATGACTGCTTGGCGATTCAAACAGTGAGCAGTATACCGGGATGGCAGCCATTGCACACGCTTCTACAGACGGGATGCTCGCAGATTACCTTCTCAGCTGGTATGTTGGTGGCAGAAACACACGGGCGTGTCGGCTTTTGTGACTAACATCTGTGAGGGGCATTCTGTTGCTTGACATGGGCCGACAAGAGCGTATTTTAATCGGAAAGTGTACAGTTCGCGACACAACACAGACACGAGATTCGCGATTGACGATGGTCTTTATCAATTGACGATGTGAATAGAGCGGAAAACTTTACCAAGCCACAAACAATTGTTACTTTGTGGCATTCTTCAACCTATGACATAGCATTTATATATGCACCAGAAAATGCAACTGAAAAGTTGCGAAACTGGTTGTCTGGTTTATAAAGTGACCTGAACAAATACAGCAACAGCGGACCATTGGACAATTCATTTAGTTTCATTTTAATAGTTTTCACAGTGGTATTTAAAGAAAAAAACTGTTCACTGTATGAATTGTCAAGCGATCATGCATATTACATACTATCGTATCACAGAACGATATTTCATGACCATGAGAATAAAGTATATCAACAAGTTGTGAGGGTAGTGGTGTGTAGTATCTGTAAGTGGTTGATCTTTGGAGGGCGACAATGCCCAGTGGCGCAGAGAGTCGCAAGCAGAGGCAGTTGCCGAGAGGCTGCGGACGGTGTAGGCTGCGTGAGCCGAAGCCGGTTATGTAGCGAAGGATTTATCTCTGTGTTTAATAGTAGTGGCACACAGTTTGAATAATAGTGTGTTTATGTCTGTGCAGTGTGATAAAGGAAAAAAAATTAAATCTTGCCAGTTCTTAGCGCGTCTCCATCAGTTAGTACCACACCATTGCATTTAACAATGAACGAAGTCTCAACATTCACGGTCAACTAAAACAAGAGGAATGTAACATTATAATCATTAATTAACCCATATAATCTCCAAGGAGAAGGGAGCTTATAAAGTCAAACATAAAATAAACGTACACAAATTGCACTGATTATACAATCTCATGTTCGTACATTACCAAAATAGTTTTCATTTTGCTAATGAACGAACGTTAGATTGCATAATCAGTGCACTATGTACGTTGTTTTAAGTAGTGTTTATTTTATGCTTGACTTGCTGATATACTATTGTTCTGATGTTCTTGAAATATCGTTCTATGATACGATACGGTGTAGTAAGTATTTGATCAAGATTCAGTAAAATGTACTGCACGAAACCACTCATCACAATAAATTCTGTACAACAGCGATCTTGGCTGAAGTTCTCCTTCTTCACTTACATACACGTAGTCTCTCTGCTGCCTGCACCAACATAATATGCCTTTCTCTGTTCGTAGCATAAATTTTCTTTTATTCGCCTATTTAATTTAACTGAGGAAGGTAAAATTTTTCAATTTTTGTTCGATTTCTATGTTAATTACAGGGAATAATAGAAAAAGGGAAGAAAAAACAGAAAATCGGTTATTTCAGCGGTTTTAACATTCAGGTTAAACTGACGCGGGGAAAAAACCATATAACACTAGCTCTGAGCGCCGCGTATGTTATTCACATAACACTGGCCGGTGAAACAGTGATTAAAACGCTATTTTGTAAGAGAACGTTATCAGAGTGAACTGCGATTCCAGATGACAGAATCCGTTCGGCTCTAAGCCCTTCGTTTGGTGTGGACGAGAAGGCGAACGCCGATGCACTGACCGAGTCCAGTCTGTCGCTCGTCGGCCTAGTCTAGGGTGTACGGTGTGTAGCGCTGTGGTACACTCCTTACGACGAATTTTTACAGGTGGCTGGTGGATGCCACGCCACATTGCCTTGTGGTTCCTGGCAGCTGCAACGAGATGTCAGTGGAGTGGTACAAGTGTGTTTCTGTAACTTTAATTGTGAACAGGAGCACGTGAGACGCTGCTGGAACAAGTCTGAGGATTCTGGGGTTTGTGGAAGCCCAGCACGCCACTCTCGCCCAAAGAATAAAAAGTTAAAGTAGCTAATTCATTCCATTTTGGGAGTATTTTGCATAATACACGACATTAATTAGTAGCAAATATTGTTATACAGAGTGTTACAAAAAGGTACGGCCAAACTTTCAGGAAACATTCCTCACACACAAAGAAAGAAAATATGTTATGTGGACATGTGTCCGGAAACGCTTACTTTCCATGTTAGAGCTCATTTTATTACTTCTCTTCAAATCACATTAATCAGGGAATGGAAACACACAGCAACAGAACGTACCAGGGTGACTTCAAACACTTTGTTACAGGAAATGTTCAAAATGTCCTTCGTTAGCGAGGATACATGCATCCACCCTCCGTCGCATGGAATCCCTGATGCGCTGATGAAGCCCTGGAGAATGGCGTATTGTATCACAGCCGTCCACAATACGAGCACGAAGAGTCTCTACATTTGGTACCGGGGTTGCGTAGACAAGAGCTTTCAATTGGCCCCATAAATGAAAGTCAATAGGGTTGAGGTCAGAAGAGCGTGGAGGCCACGGAATTGGTCCGCCTCTACCAATCCATCGGTCACCGAATCTGTTATTGAGAAGCGTACGAACACTTCGACTGAAATGTGCAGCAGCTCCATCGTGCACGAACCACATGTTGTGTCGTACTTGTAAAGGCACATGTTCTAGCAGCACAGGTAGAGTATCCCGTATGAAATCATGATAACGTGCTCCATTGAGCGTAGGTGGAAGAACGTGGGGCCCAATCGAGAAATCACCAACAATGCCTGCCCAAAGGTTCACAGAAAATCTATGTTGATGACGTGATTGCACAATTGCGTGCGGATTCTCGTCAGCCCACACATGTCGATTGTGAAAATTTACAATTTGATCGCGTTGGAATGAAGCCTCATCCGAAAAGAGAACATTTGCACTGAAATGAGGATTGACACATTGTTGGATGAACCATTCGCAGAAGTGTACCCGTGGAGGCCAATCAGCTGCTGATAGTGCCTGCACACGCTGTACATGGTACGGAAACAACTGGTTCTCCCATAGCACTCTCCATACAGTGACGTGGTCAACGTTACCTCGTACAGCAGCAACTTCTCTGACGCCGACTTTAGGGTTATCGACAACTGCACGAAGAATTGCCTCGTCCATTGCAGGTGTCCTCGTCGTTCTATGTCTTCCCCAGTCGCGAGTCATAGGCTGGAATGTTCCGTGCTCCCTAAGACGCCGATCAATTGCTTCAAACGTCTTCCTGTCGGGACACCTTCGTTCTGGAAATCTGTCTCGATACAAACGTACCGCGCCACGGCTATTGCCCCGTGCTAATCCATACATCAAATGGGCATCTGCCAACTCCGCATTTGTAAACATTGCACTGACTGCAAAACCACGTTCGTGATGAACACTAACCTGTTGATGCTACGTACTGATGTGCTTGATGCTAGTGCTGCAGAGCAATGAGTCGCATGTCAACACAAGCACCGAAGACAACATTACTTCCTCGATTCACCGCCAGTTGGCCCAATTGAAGGAAGGTACAGTACATACTGACGAAACTAAAGTGAACTCTAACATGGAAATTAAGCGTTTCCGGACACATGTCCACATGACATCTTTTCTTTATTTGTGTGTGAGGAATGTTTCCTGAAAGTTTGGCCGTACCTTTTTGTAACACCCTGTATATGGATTGTTTTGAGCCAGAGGTGGAGAAAGTGCGTGCGAGCATTGATTGATCACGTAAATGACGAGGAGTCAACTGGTTCCGTTAGTGGAGATGAACAGGATGCTGTTATCGTCAGTAATGATGACACATCAGAGGAGGGAGGAGATGAAAATGATGACGTTCAGACTAGTGGTACTTTTAGTCGTTTCATATTTTCCCAGATAAAATGGAGAAAAGTATTTCCACGCCCTAATGTTAGAATAAGGTCGCACAATATTATTTACCTATCTTCCAGGCGTCATTGGTAATGCCAAATAATGTGCTATACCATTACTGTTTCAGACTCTTTAGTTTTTCTGATTTTTATTGAACAAATTTATTTGTTTACATATAATACCGTAGAGAGTCAGAGATAGAAGTATTCACAAGAAAACGTACTAAACATATAACGAACACGGAATAATGGCAGTGGGCTTTTGTATTTAGCAGGGACATACAGGGGTACTAGACTGAATTTGGAATAACTTTGGGCATCTGAAGGTACTGGGATAAAGATTTTTTGCGGCACTGCAGCCCTCCAAAGACTGAGGTGGACCTAAAATATTGTCAGTATTATCGAAACGTCCTGAACGTGTCGGGTCGAGTGCGGACGGTCTCATAATATTCAGATCTGGACAGAGCTTCAGGGACCAGGCGCGTGTCGCTGGTGTGCACTGTTTGTCTTCCAATACGCCGTTGTGTAAATCATACCTTAGATTCAATTTTTAAAGAACTTTTTAACACAATAGAATTCCAATACGCCTATGCAAGGGTAATCTTTGTATACACCATTTTAGAATGGTTAACGGAGGATTCCCTAAGACACTGATTACTTCAAACATTATAAAGTATAGTACAGATTGGTGTATCTCACAGCAGTTTGGTTAAACGTTCCCATCTCGAAAAATGCGTCATACATCTGCAGTGACTTGTAAAAGGTCTGTGAAACACGCGTCAGTTTCACCAAATTATTACAAAGCGTGAAAAAAACTGTTTTACGTTAATTGCCAGACACATAGATCGAAGAGCCAAAGAAACTGGTACATCTGCCTAATATCGTGTAGGGTCCCGGCAAGCACGCAGAAGTGCCGAAACACGACGTGGCATGCTCGACTAATGCCTGAACTTAGAATTATATATTAATGTCTTCAGCTGCTGATGGGCGTTGATATATATCAATGGGGATAGGTGAAAATGTTTGCCCCGACCGGGACTCGAACCCGGGATCTCCTGCTTACATGGCAGACGCTCTATCCTTTTTTTTCAGTTTTTTATTGCAGGGGGCAGCTAACCCTCTGACCGAACACGCTGACCTACCGTGCCGGCATCCATCCGAGCCAACGAGGGCACAGACCATAGTGCGACTGCAGGGACTATCTCGCGCACGCCTCCCGCGAGACCCACATTCTCACCTTATATGTCCACACACTACATTCGTATTGTCCAACCCCAATACACTCATTACTCGTGGAAGACATTCTTACCAAGTCCCGTAAGAGTTCGGGTAATATGTGTGCATCCGCACAGAAGAAGAAGGTCATGGCCGGTATTGCCAGAACTATATACTTATATAGATATGACACCACATCCATATAAGTATATAATGTCTGAAGTAGCGCTGGAGGGAACTGACACCACGAATCCTGCGGGCTGTCTATAAACCCATAAGACTACGCAGGGTGAAAATCTCTTCTGATCAGCACGTTTCAAGGCATCCCAGATTTGCTCATTAATTTTCGTGTCTGGGGAGTTTGGTGGCCAGCGGAAATGTTTAAACTCAGAAGAATTTTCCTGGAGCCACTCTGTAGCAGTTCCGGACGTGTGGGATGTCGCATTGTCCTGTTGGAATTATCCAAGCCCGTCGGAATGCACAATGGACGTGAATGGATACAGGTTATCAGACAGGATGCTTACGTACTTGTTACCTGTCAGAGTCGTATCTAGACGTATCAACTGCACACGCCCCACACCATTACTGAGCCTCCACCAGCTTGAACAGTCCCCTGCTGACATGCAGGCTCCATTGATTGACGAGGTTGTCTCCATTCCCGTACACGTCCATCCGCTCGATATAATTTGAAACGAGACTCGTCCGACCAGGCAACATGTTTCCGGTCATCAACAGTCCAGTGTAGGTGTTGACGAGCCTAGGTGAGGCGTATAGCTTTGTGTCTCGCAGTCATCAAGGGTACACGAGTGCGTCTTCGGCTGCGGAAGCCCATATTGGTGATGTTTCGTCGAGTGATTCGGACGCAGACACTTGTTGATGGCGCAGCATTGATATCTGCAGCAATTTTTGGAAGGGTTGCACTTCTGTCACGTTGAACGATTATCTTTAGTCGTCGTTGCTCCTGTACTTGCAGGATCTTTTACCGGTCACAGCGGTGTCGGAGATTTGATGTTTTACTGGATGCCTGATATTCACGGTACACTTGTGAAAGAATCGTACGAGAAAATCCCCACTTCATCGCTGCCTCGGAGACGCTGTGTCCCATCGCTCGTGCGCCGACTATAACACCACGTTCAAACTCACATAAATTTTCAGAACCTGCCAATGTAGCAGCAGTTACCCATCTAACAACTGCGCCGGAAACTTGGCTTATATAGGCGTTGCCGACCGCAGCGCCGTATTCTGCCTGTTCACATATATCTGTATTGTTATACGCATGCCTATGCCAGTTTCTTTGCCGCTTCAGTGTATAATTGTGTAAGTGGGCTGCTTGTGAGTTGGCAGCGCTGTGTAGTGCTTTGCATTGGATCTCTTACAAAAAAAAGCGGTCAGAGACTCTGTGGCTGGTCGGACTAGTTGGAAGTTAATCGCCTGTATTGTTGGGCAGTTGGAAGTTAGTCGCCAGCAGTGATGGAAGTACTGTTGGGCTGTTGGAGGCGAACAACCAGCAGGGATGCTACGAACTCAGTCTCCGATTCGCCTTGAAGATGGCTGGGAGGTTTCCAGCCGAAATATCGCAAGAAGAATTGTCGCTGTCCCGAGTGCACGCCCGAAAGATGATGGAACAATACTGTATAGGTTTGTTAGGATTTCTTCTTAGTCAGGGCCATTCTTTTGTATTAATTACTTGAAGTCAGGTTATCTTTTTTTGGGTAGTCAGATTGCGTTGTGCTAGGATAGTATTGGCCAGTGTTGACATTTTAAGAATGAGTAAAGAGAAAGTAGGCTCAGTACATTCAGTTTCACTCTGCTGTTTCAGAATCATTTTAAATAAAGGAGTTTCATCTGTCGACCCTTAGCCGAGGATACCTCACTGGAATCTTCTGACTTTTCTTGCAGTTTCAATAATTAGTGCAAGATTAGAAATTGGTTATTGTTTACTGCTAACGCATAATTGTTGAGATGTCACCGCCCCACACGACACTTGCTAGGTGGTAGCCTTTAAATCGGTCGCGGTCCGTTAGTATACGTTGGACCCGCGTGTCGCCACTATCAGTGATTGCAGACCGAGCGCCACCACACGGCAGGTCTAGAGAGACTTCCTAGCACTCGCCCCAGTTGTACAGCCGACTTTGCAAATGAGAGCGTATGTAGAGAGTGAACCATCGCTAGCAGAGACGACAGTTTAGCATAGCCTTCATCTACGTCATTTGCTACGAACTAGCAAGGCGCCATATTCAATTACTATTCTGAACAGATAATATTGTGAATCATGACCGTCAAGAGAGACGTTCATCGGTAATGGATTAAAGTTAAGTATCAAACTAATTACGTCCACTTTCTGAATTATAATTCCTTGTCTTGTTCCAGACCTCATGTCAGTATAGTTCTTCCCTCCTCACGCCAGCCTGTGTGACCTAAAACGCGTGCATTTCGGCCTCCCTTCGCAACATGGTGTTGGTTCTTCTGCCAACAGAACATTGGCGACGAGTGTAAAAACGGTGTTCTTATCTATACCGCCCTGATTTCATTGTGTAATGGCTTCGCCACAATCTCCAGATGTACTGTTCGAATTTTATCGCTTACAGAATCAGCAGACGCAGGCATTACTGGATGCCCTTGGACAGCTCGTCCAGGGTCAACGGGCAATGCAAAACGAAGTGGCAGCCGCCGCTCCACCGCTAACACAGCCACAACACGTAGTTGCACCGCCTTTCAGACCTTTTGATGCTGCACTGGAAAGCTGGACGGAGTGGTCACGCCAATTTGGATTCCATCTCGCCGCCTAAAGAATTCAAGGTAACAAGCAGCAGCCTTTTCTTTTGTCGTCCGTCGGTGTGGAAACTTACCAGGTGACAGTCAAATTATTTCCCCGACGCGATGTAGCAACTCTGTCCTACGAAGAAATTGAAATATGCATCTAATGCAGACAAAAACAATCAGTCAATGCAGTTGCAAAATGGTATACTTTCTTTCGTACAAAATGTACGGCAGGTCAGACTAATCAGGAGTGGGTTGCAACCTTGCAAGGCCTTACTAGGGATTGTGCTTTTGAGTGTCAATGTGGACTCCCATATTCAGATACTATCGTACGTGATGCAATTGCACAGAACGTTTCTGATGTTCGTATAAGTGTACAGATTTTGAAACTAGTCGATCCCTCCCTTCAACAAGTGATGGACATATTGGATCGGCAGGACACACTTGACTTTGCTCAGGAATCATTTGAAACTTCGCCAGCCGTGTGTCAGGTTAACCGGCCAGCTGGGCGAGCTGCACGGAGCAGTAAACAGCCCTCGCACCCGGCCGCGCCGCTGCCACCAGGCTGTCGGCCATGTGTGACGCGCCAGCGAGCAAATGCAGTGCTCAAATCATGCCTGCAGTGCGCTACTAAACATTTGCGTGAGAATTGCCCGTCACGCCAAGCTATTTGCTTTTTCTGTAATAAAAAAGTACATGTTCAGAGTGTTTGCCAGAAAAAGCTCAGCTCGGAAACTCAAACCCATTCCCGGCCCTTTGCTTTGCACCGGAATCAGAATCAAACCAAGGAAACTCCGGCTCGCAAAACTTTGCCCATGGAAATTCATGTCGTTCATTCCACTCCGCCCAGTGCCACTCTCTCTAACAGTGACTGTGTTTGTCCCACTAATAGTGTGCATCGACATCGCCGGAAATCTCGTCAAGTCGCAAGTGATTTTGTAGCAGTGTCAGTTCACGTTGCATGAGACAGTCGCTCTTGTCAGCAGGACAATAAACTTTTTGTAGACTTGGACATTAATGGCAAAGTGATACCATTCCGGCTCGATACCGGAGATGCAGTTTCACTGATCAATCAAGACACTTACGAACTGCTGTGCACACCGTTGCGTGCCGCAAATGTTAAGTTAAGTAGTTATTCAGGACAAGCGATCCCTGTGTTAGGACAGTGCAGCCTTCTTGCAACATACAAGGGACAAACAAAACTTGTGTGTTGTACGTCCTTCGTTCTTCTTCTGCAGTGAACTTGTTTGGTTTCGATTTATTTCAGTTGTTTAACTTGTCTATAGTAAATCAGTGAACCAGACTGCCTTCAGACAGTGCAAATTCTTCACATAGACGAGAAACAGACATTTTTACACAGGACCTCAGTTGCGCTAAGAACTATAAAGCACATTTGGAACTAAAAGTAAATGCGCAACCGAAATTTTTAAAAGCACGCAATGTTCCCCACGCATTGCGTGATGAGGTTGCAAAAACATTACACGATTTGGAATCACAAGGTGCAATTGAACCTGTGCAGGCTTCTCTCTGGGCATCATCCTTAGTAATTTTGCCAAAAGCTTCGGGAAAATTGAGACTTTGTGTGGACTTCAAGGCAACAGTGAATCCACAACTAGTGATTGCCACTTTTCCTTTACCCCGCCTGGAAGATCTTTTTGACAAATTGTGCCCGGGTAAATATTTTTCGAAGTTGGACCTAGCAGATGCGTACTTGCAAATACCGATGGACGAAGAATCCCAGCGCGTTTTGGTGGTTAACACTCATCTTGGTTTGCATCGATTCAAACGACTGCCATTCAGGTGTGCATCCGCCCCTGCATTGTTTCAGCAATATCTACGAACTGTTTGTGCGTCGGTCCCTACTGCAGCAAACTATCTGGACGATATCGTGATCTCTGGAAAGACGGAAGTAGAACATTTAGCCAATCTCAAAACATTATTTCAGGTCTTGCGACAAAATGGTCTTCACTTATGGAAGGACAAATGTGTGTTTTTTGCTCGTGACTTGCCATACCTGGGCCATGTACTCAATGCCCAAGGCATACATCCCAGTTCCACACACCTCCGTGCCATACAAGACTTGCCTTCACCGCAGAGTTTGATTTTTCCCAGCACACTCTGTAACTGCTTCAATTATTATCACAGATATGTGCACCACGCCTCTTCCATTTCAGCTCCGCTTCATCGCTTTCGCCGTAAAGGTGTTCCGTTCGTCTGGGCGACGGAATGCGAACGCGCCTTTCGCCGGTTGAAATCGGCGTTGCTTTCCAACACTTGCCTTACGCCATTCGATCCCCGGAAGCCCCTTTTGTTGATGGTAGATGCATCGGATTTCGGGATCGGTGCTGTGCTTGCGCACAAAGTTGGCTCCCATGATCGCCCTATTGCCTTTGCTTCCAAATTGCTCTCGTCTGCACAAAGAAATTATTCACAGCTCGAAAAAGAAGCATTGGCTCTCGTACTTGGTGTTACAAAGTTTCATGATTTCTTGTATGGTCGTCACTTTACCATCATCACAGACCACAAACCTTTGACATCGCTTTTTCATCCGAACAAGCCTGTACTTCCACTTACAGTGCAAAAATTCATTCGCTGGTCTATTTTCCTCTCGCAGTACCGCTACGACAGCAGTGGACCGATACAAGATAAGCACAGAAACGCAGATGCGTTGTCCCGTTTGCCTGTTGCTGAGGATACAGCATTCGATTCCTCCAAACTTGCATGCATGTTCATTGATTTGGAAACCGATGACGTGATCGAATCGTTTACGATTGATTTTCGTCGAGTAGCTACAGCCACAACTGCCGACCCTGTCCTTGCTACCGTTCTGCATTTTGTTGCTACGCAATGGCCCTTGTCAAAGTCACGGATCGAGGACACGTTGGTTCGTCGATTTTTTGCTCACAAGGAGAGACTTTTTGTTCGATGTGGTGTTTTGCTGTTGCGTTCTGACAATGACCAGTCCAGGGTCGTGGTCCCACGCTCGTTACAGTCCTCTGTCTTAAAAGTTTCTCCACCACAGACATTGGGGTATAGTGAGAACGAAACAACTTGCCCGTCAGCACTGTACTTGGTTCGGAATCGATGCCGCGATTACGAATGTGTGCTCTTCTTGCATGGTGTGTGCCGAACAACAATCAGCACCACCGCGGAAATTCTTTCATGGCCGAAAGCCACTTTCCCTTGGTAACGCTTACACATCGATTTTGCTGGTCCATTCTGAAATACTCGATGATTGGTTGTGATAGATTCGTTCAGTAATTTTCCTTTTGTTGTCCGGATGTCTTCCACGACATCGTCTGCCACCATCCAAGCGTTATCTGCTATCTTTTGCATTGAAGGTCTTCCACAGACTATTGTTTCCGACAATGGCCCACAATTCGTGTCCGCAGAATTTCAGTCATTCTGCAAGGCCCATGGTATTCAACATCTGACGTCAGCGCCGTTTTCGCCACAGTCAAACGGTGCCGCTGAACGATTGGTCAGGACTTTCAAGCCACAGATGTTGAAGTTGAAAGAGTCGCATTCTCGGGAGGACGCGTTGTTGCTCTTCTTGTCCTCGTATCGCTCTCAGCCCCGAGATGGTCGCTCGCCGGCTGAGTTGCTCTATGGTCGTCCTCATCGAACCTTGATGTCTTTGCTACATCCGCCGCATGAGGTTCCTGTGCAGCGGCAGACACCTGCTTTTGCCACAGGCGACGTTGTCTACTACCGCCACTACAGAGGTTCACGGCGTTGGCTCGCAGGGCGCATTCTTCGCTGCCTCGGACGCGCTATGTATCTGAGATGCCGGCGCACCTCACCAGAGGCCCCCAAAACCAATCAGCTGCGCCTCTGTCGTCGCACGGGATCTGCCGCTCGCCGTCTGCTTTCAGCGACGGTGCCGTCTGGTCAGCGCCCTGGGGACCCATCTACTGGCTCGCCTCAGCCCCAGGTGTTACCGACGCTGCCTTCCATTTTGCCCCATGGCGACGCGCTGCCGCCGCCGCCGCTGCCGCCGCCTGTTCTCCCGCCGGCGACGCCCGCAGTGGACGCGTCGCTGCAACCGCCGGGCGCCTCCCTGGGTCACGCGCCGCCGATTGCGTGACTAGTTGTCCTCCGACATGGAACTCTTGCCCGCTCCCGACCATATGTCGTCTTCGCCCGTCGGGTGCCCCGGCCCGATGGAGGTCGACCCTACGGCCCCTTCCTGTCTCTCTGCGGGCGCTTCCACCGCATGTTGGCGTGCACCCTGGACTAGGTTTTCAGGCGTTTCCTAGCTCCCCGCGGTCCGAATGGCAGGGTGCGGGTGGCACAGCCTCGCCTGTTGTTAGGCTCCCCACCTCGTCGCATACGTCAACATGGGGTCCTCCCCACGGCGGGCGGAGGCCTTATACCACCACCGTCCGCCGATATGCGGGGGAGGAATGTGGTGTCACCGCCGGACACCACACTTGCTAGGTGGTAGCCTTTAAATCGGCCGCGGTCCTTTAGTATACGTCGGACCCGCGTGTCGCCACTATCAGTGATTGCAGACCGAGCGCCGCCACACGGCAGGTCTTGTCTAGTCTAGTCTAGAGAGGCTCCCTAGCATTCGTCCCCTGTTGTACAGCCGACTTTTCTAGCGATGGTTCACTGAATACATACGCTCTCATTTGCTGAGACAACAGTTTAGCATAGCCTTCAGCTACGTCATTTGCTACGACGTAGCAAGGCGCCATATTCAGTTACTATTTTGAACAGATAATATTGTGAATCATGTACCGTCAAGAGCGACGTTCATCATTAATGGATTAAAGTTAAGTATCAAACTAATTATGTCCGCTTTCTGAATTCTAATTCCTTGTCATGTTCCAGACCTCACGTCAGTATAGTTCTTCCCTCCTCACGCCAGCCTGCGTGAGCTAAAACGCGTGCATTTCGGCCTCCCTTCGTAACACGGTGTTGGCTCTTCTGCCAACACAACAATTGTATAGAGAATTTCCTTTGTAGTTTTAGTTTTCATTGTTGTACGATACTGTAATGAAGCAGTTGTGGCATGCATGTGGAGTTGCACCAAGTATTTCATAGTCGCGTTTGCAATTAATTAGATATTATTTTCAGTGCTATTTTTGATGTGTTTTCTCATTTTTGCTCTTCAAATTGTGCTTTTCTGTATTATCGTATGAAATACTGTGATAATCATGGCGTGTGAAAAGTGCAACACTAGGCTCCAAAGTAAATTGAGAAATGACAGTGAAGACGAGAGTAGTGTGTTAGCACCGCCTTGTAATGAATTAACAAATGTTCAACATAATAATTTGGTAATTGAGCATAAGGAAATGGAGCAGGCAGTAAATAACGGGGTAGATACTGAAACAGTGAACAGGGAAGTATTGTCGATCGATCGGTCGGCAACAGATCACCTTAGGAATCCGAAATGACAGAACCAAATCTTGCAAATACTGCACATTCAGGTTTTGCGTAATTACCCTTTTCTCAATCAAGTCGATATTCACTTTCTGCTTTTCAAAATGCAAATATTGTCGGTGCAAATGAAAAGCATTGGCAAGGTGTAGCCGTGGTCTAGGGATAGCGTCTTTGATTCATAATCAAAACATCTTCGTTCCCGGGTTCGATCCCCGCCACTGCCTAACTTTTGATAAATAATCAGCATTGGCGGCCGAAGACTTCCGGCATAAGAAGTCAGCCTCATTCTGCCAACGGCCTTGTCAAAGAGGGCGGAGGAGCGGATAGAGGTTCAGGGCACTCTCTTGTCCTGGGGGTGGGAAATTGCCCCTAAAGGCGGAAGAATCAGCAATGATCAACGACATGAGGATGCAGAAGGCAATGGAAACCACTGCCTTAAAGACACGTAACGTGTATCCACAGGACATGTGGCCTGTAATTGAAGAAGTGTCATGATGATCTCTCCATTGGCAAAAGATTCCGGAATAGTCCCCCATTCGGATCTCCGGGAGGGGACTGCCAAGGGGGAGGTTACCATGAGAAAAAGATTGAATAATCAACGAAAGGATAACGTTCTACGAGTCGTGGCGTGGAATGTCAGAAGCTTGAACGTGGTAGGGAAACTAGAAAATCTGAAAAGGGAAATGCAAAGGCTCAATCTAGATATAATAGGGGGTTAGTGAAGTGAAGTGGAAGGAAGACAAGGATTTCTGGTCAGATGAGTATCGGGTAATATCAACAGCAGCAGAAAATGGTATAACAGGTGTAGGATTCGTTATAAATAGGAAGGTAGGGCAGAGGGTGTGTTACTGTGAACAGTTCAGTGACTGGGTTGTTCTAATCAGAATCGACAGCAGACCAAAACCGACAACGATAGTTCAGGTATACATGGCGACGTGGCAAGCTGAAGATGAACAGATACAAAAAGCGTATGAGGATATTGAAAGGGTAATGCAGTATGTAAAGGGGGACGAAAATCTAATAGTCATGGGCGACTGGAATGCAGTTGTAGGGGAAGGAGTAGAAGAAAAGGTTACAGCAGAATATGGGCTTGGGACAAGGAATGAAAGAGGAGAAAGACTAATTGAGTTCTGTAACAAGTTTCAGCTAGTAATAGCGAATACCCTGTTCAAGAATCACAAGAGGAGGAGGTATACTTGGAAAAGGCCAGGAGATACGGGAAGATTTCAATTAGATTACATCATGGTCAGACAGAGATTCCGAAAACAGATACTGGACTGTAAGGCGTACCCAGGAGCAGATATAGACTCAGATCACAATATAGTAGTGATGAAGAGTAGGCTGAAGTTCAAGACATTAGTCAGGAAGAATCAATACGCAAAGAAGTGGGATACGGAAGTGGGCTACTAAGGAATGACGAGATACGTTTGAAGTTCTCTAGCGCTATAGATACAGCAATAAGGAATAGCGCAGTAGGCAGTACAGTTGAAGAGGAAATGGACATCTCTAAAAAGAGCCATCACAGAAGTTGGGAAGGAAAACATAGGTACAAAGAAGGTAGCGGCGAAGAAACCATGGGTAACAGAAGAAATACTTCAGTTGATTGATGAAAGGAGGAAGTACAAACATGTTCCGGGAAAATCAGGAATACAGAAATACAAGTCGCTGAAGAATGAAATAAAGAGGAAGTGCAGGGAAGCTAAGACGAAATGGCTGCAGGAAAAATGTGAAGACATCGAAAAAGATATGAATGTCGGAAGGACAGACTCAGCATACAGGAAAGTCAAAACAACCTTTGGTGACATTAAAAGCAACGGTGGTAACATTAAGAGTGCAACGGGAATCCCACTGTTAAATGCAGAGGAGAGAGCAGATAGGTGGAAAGAATACATTTAAAGCCTCTATGAGGGTGAAGATTTGTCTGATGTGATAGAAGAAGAAACAGGAGTCGATTTAGAAGAGATAGAGGATCCAGTATTAGAATCGAAATTTAAAAGAGCTTTGGAGGACTTACGGTCAAATAAGGCAGAAGGGATAGATAACATTCCATCAGAATTTCTAAAATCATTGGGGGAAGTGGCAACAAAACGACTATTCACGTTGGTGTGTAGAAATATGAGTCTGGCGATATACCATCTGACTTTCGGAAAAGCATCATCCACACAATTCCGAAGACGGCAAGAGCTGACAAGTGCAAGAATTATCGCACAATCAGCTTAACAGCTCATGCATCGAAGCTGCTTACAAGAATAATATACAGAAGAATGGAAAAGAAAATTGAGAATGCGCTAGGTGACGATCAGTTTGGCTTTAGGAAAAGTAAAGGGACGAGAGAGGCAATTCTGACGTTACAGCTAATAATGGAAGCAAGGCTAAAGAAAAATCAGGACACTTTCATAGGATTTGTCGACCTGGAAAAAGCGTTCGACAATATAAAATGGTGCAAGCTGTTCGAGATGCTGAAAAAAGTAGGGGTAAGCTACAGGGAGAGACGGGTCATATACAATATGTACAACAACCAAGAGGAAATAATAAGAGTGGACGATCAAGAACGAAGTGCTCGTATTAAGAAGGGTGTAAGACAAGGCTGTAGCCTTTCGCCCCTACTCTTCAATCTGTACATCGAGGAAGCAATGATGGAAATAAAAGAAAGGTTCAGGAGTGGAATTAAAATGCAAGGTGAAAGGATATCAATGATACGATTCGCTGATGACATTGCTACCCTGAGTGAAAGTGAAGAAGAATGAAATGATCTGCTGAACGGAATGAACAGTCTAATGAGTACACAGTATGGTTTGAGAGTAAATCGGAGAAAGACGAAGGTAATGAGAAGTAGTAGAAATGAGAACAGCGAGAAACTTAACATCAGGATTGATGGTCACGAAGTCAATGAAGTTAAGGAATTCTGCTACCTAGGCAGTAAAATAACCAATGACGGACGGAGCAAGGAGGACATCAAAAGCAGACTCGCTATGGCAAAAAAGGCATTTCTGGCCAAGAGAAGTCTACTAATATCAAATACCGGCCTTAATTTGAGGAAGAAATTTCTGAGGATGTACGTCTGGAGTACAGCATTGTATGGTAGTGAAACATGGACTGCGGGAAAACCGGAACAGAAGAGAATCGAAGCATTTGAAATGTGGTGCTATAGACGAATGTTGAAAATTAGGTGGACTGATAAGGTAAGGAATGAGGAGGTTCTACGCAGAATCGGAGAGGAAAGGAATATGTGGAAAACACTGATAAGGAGAAGGGACAGGATGATAGGACATCTGCTAAGACATGAGGGAATGACTTCCATGGTACTAGAGGGAGCTGTAGAGGGCAAAAACTGTAGAGGAAGACAGAGATTGGAATACGTCAAGCAAATAATTGAGGACGTAGGTTGCAAGTGCTACTCTGAGATGAAGAGGTTGGCACAGGAAAGGAATTCGTGGCGGGCCGCATGAAACCAGTCAGTAGACTGATGACAAAAAAAAAAAAAAAAAAAAAAAAAAAAAAAAAAAAAAAAAAAAAAAAAAAAAGCAGGGCTATTGACACCACACAGTCAACATGGATTTAGAAAACACCTGTATTTCTGGATTTCCGGAAGACTTTTGTCACGGTACCACACAAGCGGCTCGTAGTGAAATTGCGTGCTTATGGAATATCGTCTCAGTTATGTGACGAGATTTGCGATTTCCTGTCAGAGAGTCACAGTTCGTAGTAAAAGACGGAAAGTCGTCGAGTAAAACAGAAGTGATTTCTGGTGTTCCCCAAGGTAGTGTTATAGGCCCTTTGCTGTTCCTTATCTATATAAACGATTTGGGAGACACTCTCGGTTGTTTGCAGATGATGCTGTCGTTTATCGACTAATTAAGTGATCAGAAGATCAAAACGAATTGCAAAATGATGTAGAAAAGATATCTGAATGGTGTGAAAAGTGGCAGTTGACCCTAAATAACGAAAAGTGTGAGATCATCCACGTGGGTGCTAAAAGGAACTCGTTAAATTTCGGTTACACGATAAATCAGTCTAATCTAAAAGCCGTAAATTCAACAATTACGAACACCTTAAATTGGAAGGAACACATTTAAAATGTTGTGGGGAAGGCTAACCAAAGATTGCGTTTTATTGGCAGGACAATTAGAAAATGTAACGGGTCTACTAAGGAGACTGCCTACACTACGCTTGTCCGTCCTCTTTTAGGATAGTGCTGTGCGGTGTGGGATCCTTACCAGGTAGGACTGACGGCGTACATCGAATAAGGTCAAAGAAAGGCAGCACGTTATGTATTATCGCGAAATATGGGAGAGAGTGTCACAGAAGTGATACAGGATCTGGTCTGGACATCGTTAAAAGAATGGCGTTTATCGTTGCGACGGGAACTTGTCACGAAACTCCAATCACCAATTTTCTCCTCCGAATGCGAAAATATTTTGTTGACCCCGACTTACATAGGGAGGAACGATCACCACGATAAAATAAACGAAATCAGAGCTCGTACGGAAAGAAATAGGTGTTCGCTCTCTCCGCGCTATACGAGATTGGAATAATAGAGAATTGTGAAGGTGGTTCGATGAACCCCCTGCCAGGCAGCTGAATATGATTTACAAAGTACCCATGTAGATGTAGAAGGGGTAAGATAGATACCGCCTACAGGAAAATTAAGGACACCTTTGGAGAAAAGAGAGCCACTTGTATGAATATCAAGAGCTCAGATGGAAACCCAGTTCTAAGCAAAGAAGAGAAAGCAGAAAGGTGGAAGGAGTATATAGAGGATCTATACAAGATTGATGTACTTGAGGACAATATTATGGAAATGGAAGAGGATGTAGATGGAGATGAAATGGGAGATAAGATAATGCGTGAAGAGTTTGACAGAGCACTGAAAGACCTGAGTCTAAACAATGCCCCGGGATTAGACAACATTCCACTGGAACTACTGACGGCCTTGGGAGAGCCAGTCCTGACAAAACTCTATCATCTGGTGAGCGAGATGTATGAGACAGGCGAAATACCCTCAGACTTCAAGAAGAATATAATAATTCCAATCCCAAAGAAAGCAGGTGTTGACAGATGTGAAAATTACCGAACTATGAGTTTAGTAAGTCACAGCTGCAAAATACTAACGCGAATTCTTTACAGACGAATGGAAAAACTGGTAGAAGCCGACCTCGGGGAAGATTAGTTTGGATTCTGCAGAAATGTTGGAACACGTGAGGCAATACTGACCCTACGACTTATCTTAGAAAATTGATTAAGGAAAGGCAAACCTATATTTCTACCATTTGTAGACTTAGAGAAAGCTTTTGACAATGTTGACTGGAATACTCACTTTCAAATTCTGAAGGTGGCAGGGGTAAAATACAGGGAGCGAAAGCCTATTTACATTTTGTACAGAAACCAGATGGCAGTTATAAGAGTCGAGGGGCATGAAAGGGAAGCAGCGCTTGGGAAGGGAGTGAGACGAGGTTGTAGCCTGTCCCCGATGTTATTCAATCTGTATATTGAGCAAACAGTAAAGGAAACAAAAGAAAGATTCGGAGTAGGTATTAAAATCCAGGGAGAAGAAATAAAAACTTTGACAGAATTACAATGTCTTCGGCGAACCTCAGAGACACCAAAGGACTTGGAAGAGCAGCTGAACGGAATGGACAGTGTCTTGAATGGAGGATACAAGATGAACATAAACAAAAGCAAAACGAGGATAATAGAATTTAGTCGAATTAAGTCGGGTGATGCTGAGGGAATTAGATTAGGAAATGAGACACTTAAAGTAGTAAAGGAGTTTTGCTATTTGGGGAGCAAAATAAATGATGATGGTCGAAATAGAGAAGATAGAAAATGCAGACTGGCAATGGCAAGGAAAGCGTTTCTGAAGAAGAGAAATTTGTTAACATCGAGTAGAGATTTAAGTGTCAGGAAGTCGTTCCTGAAAGTATTTGTATGGAGTGTAGCCATGTATGGAAGTGAAACATGGACGATAAATAGTTTGGACAAGAAGAGAATAGAAGCTTCGAAATGTGGCGCTACAGAAGAATGCTGAAGATTAGATGGGTAGATCACATAACTAATAAGGAGGTATTGAATAGAATTGGGGAGAAGAGGAGTCTGTGGCACAACTTGACGAGAAGAAGGGATTGGTTGGTAGGACATGTCCTGAGGCATCAGGGGGTCACAAATTTAGCATTGGAAGGCAGCGTGGAGGGTAAAAATCGTAGGGGGAGACCGAGAGATGAATACACTAAGCAGATTCAGAAGGATGTAGGCTGCAGTAGGTACTGGGAGATGAAGAGGCTTGCACAGGATAGAGTAGCATGGAGAGCTGCATCAAACCAGTCTCAGGACTGAAGACCACAACAACAACAGATGCAGAAGCGCCGGGGCCCTCCCCGCGGACTTGTCCCCCCCTCCCCCACAGCTGTGTCCCGCGTCGCCGCGCTACAGGTGCCCCCGGCCCTCGCCACACGTGCCCTTGCGCCCTGGCCGGCCCTTTTGACTCGCTGGCCGCTGTATCGACCAGCCCAGGGCCGCACGCGCCCGCCGCTGCCGTGCCACGCCCTCTCCCAGAACTCGCGCTCTGACCAGCAGTACACACAACACAGAGGTCTGGCGTCCGGGCGTACACAAATCTCGGGTCGCAGTATCCGACCAAAACTGCCCGTACCTTACTCGTTCGTAATATCGCAATGAAACTGTCGTACTCTTGAAAGTTTGGAAACTAAAGTACCAACAAAACTTTTTAATCGAATACGGATGCGGACCACTGCTGCTATAGCGAATAGACGTTGCCAGAAATGACTGCAACCAGTCGGTCGTCTTCTGTGACGGCAGACTTTATAACCACGATTCGGCGCCAGACACTACGCCGTCCTCGATTTGTCAACCCGACGTCCACGAGAAATGAAAACAGACTACGAGCCAGTCATCATTATCATAATTTAAGACTGATTATGCCTTTCAGCGTTCAGTCTGGGGCATAGTCCCCCTTACGTCTGTTACATTTTCGAAGTGCCCTGACAATAAAACGCAGTCTTTCGTTAGCCTTCCCCACAACATTTTAAATGTGTTCCTTCCAATTTGAGTTGTTCGTAATTGTAATACCTACGTATTTAGTTGAATTTGCGGCTTTTAGATTAGACTGATTTATCGTGTAACCGAAATTTAACGAGTTCCTTTTAGCACCCACGTGGATGATCTCACACTTGATTCCGTATTTCTAGATTTCCGGAAAGCTTTTGACACCGTTCCTCACAAGCAACTTCTAATCCAGCTGCGGGCCTGTGGGGTATCGTCTCAGTTGTGCGACTGGATTCGTGATTTCCTGTCAGGAAGGTCGCAGTTCGTAGTAATAGACGGCAAATCGTCGAGCAAAACTGAAGTGAAATCAGGTGTTCCCCAGGGAAGCGTCCTGGGACCTCTGCTGTTACTGATTTATGTAAATGACCTGCGTGACAATCTGAGCAGTTCTCTTAGGTTGTTCGCAGATGGTGCTGTAATTTACCGTCTAGTAAGGTCATCCGAAGACCAGTATCAGTTGCAAAGCGATTTAGAAAAGATTGCTGTATGGTTTGGCAGGTCGCAGTTGACGCTAAATAACGAAAAGTGTGAGGTGATCCACACGAGATCCAAAAGAAATCCGTTGGAATTCGATTACTCGATAAATAGTACAATTCACGAGGCTGTCAATTCGACAGTACCTGGGTGTTAAAATTACGAACAACTTCAGTTGGAAGGACCACATAGATAATATTGTGGGGAAGGCGAGCCAAAGGTTGCGTTTCATTGGCAGGACACTTAGAAGATGCAACAAGTCCACTAAAGAGACAGCTTACACTACTCTCGTTCGTCTGTTACAATATTGCTGCGCGGTGTGGGATCCTTACCAGGTGGGATTGACGGAGGACATCGAAAGGGTTCAAAAAAGGGCAGCTCGTTTTGTATTATCACGTAATAGGGGAGAGAGTGTGGCAGATATGATACGCTAGTTGGGATGGAAGTCATCAAAGCAAAGACGTTTTTCTTCGCGGCGAGATCTATTTACGAAATTTCAGTCACCAACTTTCTCTTCCGAATGCGAAAATATTTTGTTGAGCCCAACCTACATAGGTAGCAATGATCATCAAAATAAAATAAGAGAAATCAGAGCTCGAACAGAAAGGTTTAGGTGTTGGTTTTTCCCGCGCGCTGTTTGGGAGTGGAATGGTAGATTGTAGTTCGATGAACCCTTTGCTTAGCACTTAAATGTGAATTGCAGAGTAATCATGTAGATGTAGATAAAATTCCTCCATCATCCCCTATTCAGTGCTAACACTGGTGCCTCGTCTGATGTTAAGCCTATTACTTCAAAATCATTCTTAACCGAATCCAGGTACCTTCTCCTTGGTCTGCCCCGACTCCTCCCACCCTCTACCGCTGAACCCATGAGTCTCTTGGGTAACCTTGCTTCTCCCATGCGTGTAACATGACCCCACCATCTAAGCCTGTTCGCCCTGACTGCTACATCTATAGAGTTCACTCCCAGTTTTTCTTTGATTTCCTCATTGTGGACACCCTCCTGCCATTGTTCCCATCTACTAGTACCTGCAATCATCCTAGCTACTTTCATATCCGTTACCTCAACCTTGTTGATAAGGTAACCTGAATCCACCCAGCTTTCGCTCCCATACAACAAAGTTGGTCCAAAGATTGAACGGTGCACAGATAACTTAGTCTCGGTACTGACTTCCTTCTTGCAGAAGAGAGTAGATCGTAGCTGAGCGCTCACTGCATTAGCTTTGCTACACCTCGCTTCCAGTTCTTTCACTATGTTGCCATCCTGTGAGAATATGCACCCTAAGTACTTGAAACCGTCCACCTGTTCTAACTTTGTTCCTCCTATTTGGCACTCAATCCGTTTATATTTCTTTCCCACTGACATTACTTTCGTTTTGGAGATGCTAATCTTCATACCATAGTCCTTACATTTCTGATCTAGCTCTGCAATATTACTTTCAATCGAATCTGCCATCACAAATAAGACATCCGCATATGCGAGACTGCTTATTTTGTGTTCACACATCTTAATCTCACCCAGCCAGTCTATTGTTTTCAACATATGATCCATAAATAATATGAACAACAGTGGAGACAGGTTGCAGCCTTGTGTTACCCCTGAAACTACTCTGAACCATGAACTCAATTTACCGTCAACTCTAACTGCTGACTGATTATACACTCCTGGAAATTGAAATAAGAACACCGTGAATTCATTGTCCCAGGATGGGGAAACTTTATTGACACATTCCTGGGGTCAGATACATCACATGATCACACTGACAGAACCACAGGCACATAGACACAGGCAACAGAGCATGCACAATGTCGGCACTAGTACAGTGTATATCCACCTTTCGCAGCAATGCAGGCTGCTATTCTCCCATGGAGACGATCGTAGAGATGCTGGATGTAGTCCTGTGGAACGGCTTGCCATGCCATTTCCACCTGGCACCTCAGTTGGACCAGCATTCGTGCTGGACGTGCAGACCGCGTGAGACGACGCTTCATCCAGTCCCAAACATGCTCAATGGGGGACAGATCCGGAGATCTTGCTGGCCAGGGTAGTTGACTTACACCTTCTAGAGCACGTTGGGTGGCACGGGATACATGCGGACGTGCATTGTCCTGTTGGAACAGCAAGTTCCCTTGCCGGTCTAGGAATGGTAGAACGATGGGTTCGATGACGGTTTGTATGTACCGTGCACTATTCAGTGTCCCCTCGACGATCACCAGTGGTGTACGGCCAGTGTAGGAGATCGCTCCCCACACCATGATGCCGGGTGTTGGCCCTGTGTGCCTCGGTCGTATGCAGTCCTGATTGTGGCGCTCACCTGCACGGCGCCAAACACGCATACGACCATCATTGGCACCAAGGCAGAAGCGACTCTCATCGCTGAAGACAACACGTCTCCATTCGTCCCTCCATTCACGCCTGTCGCGACACCACTGGAGGCAGGCTGCACGATGTTGGGGCGTGAGCGGAAGACGGCCTAACGGTGTGCGGGACCGTAGCCCAGCTTCATGGAGACGGTTGCGAATGGTCCTCGCCGATACCCTAGGAGCAACAGTGTCCCTAATTTGCTGGGAAGTGGCGGTGCGGTCCCCTACGGCACTGCGTAGGATCCTACGGTCTTGGCGTGCATCCGTGCGTCGCTGCGGTCCGGTCCCAGGTCGACGGGCACGTGCACCTTCCGCCGACCACTGGCGACAACATCAATGTACTGTGGAGACCTCACGCCCCACGTGTTGAGCAATTCGGCGGTACGTCCACCCGGCCTCCCGCATGCCCACTATACGCCCTCGCTCGAAGTCCGCCAACTGCACATACGGTTCACGTCCACACTGTCGCGGCATGCTACCAGTGTTAAAGACTGCGATGGAGCACCGTATGCCACGGCAAACGGGCTGACACTGACGGCGGCGGTGCACAAATGCTGCGCAGCTAGCGCCATTCGACGGCCAACACCGCGGTTCCTGGTGTGTCTGCTGTGCCGTGTGTGTGATCATTGCTTGTACAGCCCTCTCGCAGTGTCCGGAGCAAGTATGGTGGGTCTGACACACCGGTGTCAATGTGTTCTTTTTTCCATTTCCAGGAGTGTATATGAAAAGAACTTTAATTGCTTGCAAAAGTTTGCCTCCTATTCCATAATCTCGTAGAACAGACAATAACGTCCTCCTACGAACCAGGTCATATGCCTTTTCTAGATCTATAAAGCATAGATACAGTTCCCTGTTCCACTCGTAACACTTCTCCATTACTTGCCGTAAGCTAAAGATCTGGTCCTGACAACCTCTAAGAGGCCTAAACTCACACTGATTTTCATCCAATTTGTCGTCAACTAATAGTCGCACTATACTTTCAACAATACCTGAGAAGATTTTACCCACAACGCTGATTAAAGAGATACCTCTGTAGTTGTTACAATCTTTTCTGTTTCCATGTTCAAAGATTGGTGTGATTACTGCTTTCGTCCAGTCTGATGGAACCTGTCTCGACTCCCACGCCATTTCAATTATCCTGTGTAGCCATTTAAGACCTGACATTCCACTGTATTTGATGAGTTCCGACTTAATTTCATCCACTCCAGCAGCTTTATTGCACTGCAATCTATTGACCATTTACTCCACTTCCTCAAATGTGATCCTATTTCCATTATCATTCCTATCCCATTGTACATCGAAATCTGAAACGTTACTGATCGTATTTTCACCTACATGGACCAACTCTTCAAAATTTTCCCTCCATCTGCCCAAGGAATCAACAGGATTCACCAGCAGTTTTCCTGACCTGTCCAAAATACTTGTCATTTCCTTCTTACCTCCCTTTCGAAGACTGCTAATTACACTTCAGACTGGTTTTCCAGCAGCTTGACCCATAGTCTCCAACCTGTTTCCAAAGTCTTCCCAAGATTTCTTCTTGGATGCTGCGATTATCTGTTTGGCTTTGTTTCTTTCTCCAACATAACTTTCGCTGTCTACCCGAGTTCTAGTATTTAGCCATTTTTGAAACGCCTTGTTTTTCCTTTTACAGGCTGCCTTGACTGTGTCATTCCACCAAGCTGTTTGCTTCATCCTATCTTTACACACTACCGTTCCAAGTCATTCTTTAGTCACTTCTAGTACTGTGTCCCTGTACTGTGTCCATTCCTTTTCCAATGACTGTAATTTACTACTTTCAACTACGAGCCATTAACAAAAAAAAAATTAATTAATTTGCTCTCGCAGCTGTGATTTCCTGTTTCATTGTATACTTCCAAAATATGATAAATACAGTCATTCAGGGCAATTACACTGTACAATCCGTTAAAAATTAAGGAGCATTAGGATTGTAAGACCCCCCCTTTTCCCAGGAACGGGTGGAAATTTATGTACCCTACTGAGGTCTACAATTTCCTGACAACGTAAGAATCTGCAGCTTCTAGGTCAATACAATCAAAAGATAGGCCATTTACGTCACAAATTTTGATACAAACTCACTCACCAAAAGCGACAGTGTACTTCGCTTTGATCTACAATCATTAAATTTGGCACGAAGCACGGTTTCAGAGAGTTGTTGTTGTGGTCTTCAGTCCTGAGACTGGTTTGATGCAGCTCTCCATGCTTCTCTATCCTGTGCAAGCTTCTTCATCTGCCAGTACCTACTGCAACCTACATCCTTCTGAATCTGCTTAGCGTATTCATCTCTTGGTCTCCCTCTACGATTTTTACCCTCCACGCTGCCCTCTAATACTAAATTGGTGATCCATCGATGCCTCAGAACATGTCCTACCAACCAATCCCTTCTTCTAGTCAAGTTGTGCCACAAGCTCCTCTTCTCCCCAATCCTATTCAATACCTCCTCATTAGTTATATGATCTGCCCATCTAATCTTCAGCATTCTTCTGTAGCACCACATTTCGAAAGCTTCTACTCTCTTCTTGTCCAAACTATTTATCGTCCATGTTTCACTTCCATACATGGCTACACTCCATACAAATACTTTCACAAACGACTTCCTGACACTTAAATCTGTACTCGATGTTAGCAAATTTCTCTTCTTCAGAAACGCTTTCCTTGCCATTGCCAGTCTACATTTTATATCCTCTCTATTTCGACCATCATCAGTTATTTTGCTCCCCAAATAACAAAACTTCTTTACTACTTTAAGTGTCTCATTTCCTAATCTAATTCCCTCATCACCACCCGACTTCATTCGACTACATTCCATTATCCTCGTTTTGCTTTTGTTGATGTTCATCTTATATCCTCCTTTCAAGACACTGTCCATTCCGTTCAACTGCTCTTCCAAGTCCTTTGCTGTCTCTGAGGTTCGCCGATGACATTGTAATTCTGTCAAAGTTTTTATTTCTTCTTCCTGGATTTTAATACCTACTCCGAATTTTTCTATTGTTGCCTTCAATGCTTGCTCAGTATACAGATTGAATAACATTGGGGAGAGGCTACAACCCTGTCTCATTCCCTCCCCAACCACTGCTTCCCTTTCTTACCCCTCGACTCTTATAACAGCCATCTGGTTTCTGTACAAATTGTAAATAGCCTTTCGCTCCCAGTATTTTACGCCTGCCACCTTCAGAATTTGAAAGAGAGTATTCCACTCAACAATGTCAAATGCTTTCTCTAAGTCTACAAATGCTAGAAACGTAGGTTTGCCTTTCCTTAATCTAGCTCCTACGGTAAGTCGTAGGGTCAGTATTGCCTCACGTGTTCCGATATTTCTACGGAATCCAAACTGATCCTCCCCGAGGTCGGCTCCTACCGGTTTTTCCATTCGTCTGTAAAGAATTCGCGTTAGTATTTTGCAGCTGTGACTTACTAAACTCATAGTTCGGTAATTTTCACATCTGTCTACACCTGCTTTCTTTGGGATTGGAATTATTATATTCTTCTTGAAGTCTGAGGGTATTTCGCCTGTCTCATACATCTTGCTCACCAGATGGTAGAGTTTTGTCAGGACTGGCTCTCCCAAGGCCGTCAGTAGTTCCAATGGAATGTTGTCTACTCCGGGGCCTTGTTTCGACTCAGGTCTTTCAGTGCTCTGTCACTCTTCACGCAGTATCGTATCTCCCATTTCATCTTCATCTACAACCTCTTCCATTTCCATAATATTGTCCTCAAGTACATCGCCCTTGTATAGATCCTCTATATACTCCTTCCACCTTTCTGCTTTCCCTTCTTTGCTTAGAACTGGTTTCCATCTGAGCTCTTGATATTCATACAAGTTGTTCTCTTTTCTCCAAAGGTCTCTCTAATTTTCCTGTAGGCAGTATCTATCTTACCCCTAGTGAGATAAGCATCTACATCCTTAGATTTGTCCTCTAGCCATCCCTGCTTAGCCATTTTGCACTTCCTGTCGATTTAATTTTTGAGACGTTTGTATTCCTTTTTGCCTGCTTCATTTACTGCAGTTTTATATTTTCTCCTTTCATCAATTAAATTCAATATTTCTTCTGTTACCCAAGGATTTCTACTAGCCCTCGTCTTTTTACCTACTTGATCCTCTGCTGCCTTCACTACTTCATCCCTCAAAGCTACCCATTCTTCTTCTACTGTATTTCTTTCCCCCATTCCTGTCAATTGATCCTTTATGCTCTCCCTGAAACTTTGTGCAACCTCTGCAAAAAGGTGGGAATTTAAGGAGATGGGACCTGGATAAACTGATTAAATCAGTTTCTTCAGTTTTAATCTACAGTTCATAACCAGTAGATTGTGGTGAGAGTCCACATTTGCCCCTGGAAATGTCTTACAGTTTAAAACCTGGTCCATAAATCTCTGTCTTCTCATTATATAATCTATCTGAAACCTGTCAGTATCTCCAGGCTTCTTCCATGTATACAACCTTCTTTTACGATTCTTGAACCAAGTGTTAGCTATGATTAAATTGTGCTCTGTGCAAAATTCTACCAGACGGCTTCCTCTTTCATTTCTTAGCCCCAATCCATATTCACCTACTACGTTTCCTTCTCTCCCTTTTCCTACTACCGAATTTCAGTCACCCGTGACTATTAAATTTTCATCTCCCTTCACTATCTGAATAATTTCTTTTATTTCATCATATTCTTCAATTTCTTCGTTATCTGCAGAGCTAGTTTGCATATAAACTTGTACAACTGTAGTAGGCGTGGGCTTCATGTCTCTCTTAGTCACAATAATGCGTTCACTATGCTGTTTGTAGTAGCTTACCCGCACTCCTAATTTTTTATTCATTATTAAACCGACTCCTGCATTACCCCTTTTTGATTTTGTATTTATAACCCTGTATTCGCCTGACCAAAAGTCTTGCTCCTCCTGCCAGCGAACTTCACTAATTCCTACTATATCTAACTTTAACCTATCCATTCCCTTTTTAAATTTTCTAACCTACCTGCCCGATTAAGGAATCTGACTTTCCACGCTCTGATCCGTAGAACGCCAGTTTTCTTTCTCCTGATAACGACGTCCTCTTGAGTAGTCCCCGCCCGGAGATCCGGATGGGGGACTATTTTACCTCCGGAATATTTTACTCAAGAGGACGCCATTATCATTAAACCATACAGTAAAGCTGCATGCCATCGGGAAAAATTACGGCTGTAGTTAACCCTTGCTTTCAACCGTTCGCAGTACCAGCACAGCAAGGCCGTTTTGGTTAGTGTTTTTTTGGTCATCAATCTACTGACTGGTTTGATGCGGCCCGCCACGAATTCCTTTCCTGTGCCAACCTCTTCATCTCAGAGTAGCACTTGCAACCTACGTCCTCAATTATTTGCTTGACGTATTCCAATCTCTGTCTTCCTCTACAGTTTTTGCCCTCTACAGCTCCCTCTAGTACCATGGAAGTCATTCCCTCATGTCTTAGCAGATGTCCTATCATCCTGTCCCTTCTCCTTATCAGTGTTTTCCACATATTCCTTTCCTCTCCGATTCTGCGTAGAACCTCCTCATTCCTTACCTTATCAGTCCACCTAATTTTCAACATTCGTCTATAGCACCACATTTCAAATGCTTCGATTCTCTTCTGTTCCGGTTTTCCCGCAGTCCATGTTTCACTACCATACAATGCTGTACTCCAGACGTACATCCTCAGAAATTTCTTCCTCAAATTAAGGCCGGTATTTGATATTAGTAGACTTCTCTTGGCCAGAAATGCCTTTTTTGCCATAGCGAGTCTGCTTTTGATGTCCTCCTTGCTCCGTCCGTCATTGGTTATTTTACTGCCTAGGTAGCAGAATTCCTTAACTTCATTGACTTCGTGACCATCAATCCTGATGTTAAGTTTCTCGCTGTTCTCATTTCTACTACTTCTCATTACCTTCGTCTTTCTCCGATTTACTCTCAAACCATACTGTGTACTCATTAGACTGTTCATTCCGTTCAGCAGATCATTTAATTCTTCTTCACTTTCACTCAGGGTAGCAATGTCATCAGCGAATCGTATCATTGATATCCTTTCACCTTGCATTTTAATTCCACTCCTGAACCTTTCTTTTATTTCCATCATTGCTTCCTCGATGTACAGATTGAAGAGTAGGGGCGAAAGGCTACAGCCTTGTCTTACACCCTTCTTAATACGAGCACTTCGTTCTTGATCGTCCACTCTTATTATTTCCTCTTGGTTGTTGTACATATTGTATATGACCCGTCTCTCCCTGTAGCTTACCCCTACTTTTTTCAGCATCTCGAACAGCTTGCACCATTTTATATTGTCGAACGCTTTTTCCAGGTCGACAAATCCTATGAAAGTGTCCTGATTTTTCTTTAGCCTTGCTTCCATTATTAGCTGTAACGTCAGAATTCCCTCTCTCGTCCCTTTACTTTTCCTAAAGCCAAACTGATCGTCACCTAGCGCATTCTCAATTTTCTTTTCCATTCTTCCGTATATTATTCTTGTAAGCAGCTTCGATGCATGAGCTGTTAAGCTGATTGTGCGATAATTCTTGCACTTGTCAGCTCTTGCCGTCTTCGGAATTGTGTGGATGATGCTTTTCCGAAAGTCAGATGGTATATCGCCAGACTCATATTTCTACACACCAACGTGAATAGTCGTTTTGTTGCCACTTCCCCCAATGATTTTAGAAATTCTGATGGAATGTTATCTATCCCTTCTGCCTTATTTGACCGTAAGTCCTCCAAAGCTCTTTTAAATTTCGATTCTAATACTGGATTCTCTATCTCTTCTAAATCGACTCCTGTTTCTTCTTCTATCACATCAGACAAATCTTCACCCTCATAGAGGCTTTAAATGTATTCTTTCCACCTATCTGCTCTCTCCTCTGCATTTAACAGTGGGATTCCCGTTGCACTCTTAATGTTACCACCGTTGCTTTTAATGTCACCAAAGGTTGTTTTGACTTTCCTGTATGCTGAGTCTGTCCTTCCGACATTCATATCTTTTTCGATGTCTTCACATTTTTCCTGCAGCCATTTCGTCTTAGCTTCCCTGCACTTCCTCTTTATTTCATTCTTCAGCGACTTGTATTTCTGTATTCCTGATTTTCCCGGAACATGTTTGTACTTCCTCCTTTCATCAATCAACTGAAGTATTTCTTCTGTTACCCATGGTTTCTTCGCCGCTACCTTCTTTGTACCTATGTTTTCCTTCCCAACTTCGTGATGGCCCTTTTTAGAGATGTCCATTCCTCTTCAACTGTACTGCCTACTGCGCTATTCCTTACTGCTGTATCTATAGCGTTAGTGTTACGAGACCAGATCAGTCAATCTTCCAGACTGTTGCCCTTGCAACTATTGAAAAGGCTGCTGCCCCTCTTCAGGAACCACACGTTTGTCTGGCCTCTCAGAAGATACCCTTCCGTTGTGGTTGCACCTACGGTACGGCTATCTGTATCGCTGAGGCACGCAAGCCTCCCCACCAATGGCAAGGTCCATTGTTCTTAGGGGGGGGGGGGGATATCACAGAGTAAGCATAGGGAAAATATCTGAAAATTGTTAATTTGTAATTACATCACACGAAAAAAACTTTTTGTCATTTGTTATCGAAATGTCTGTCTGTCCGTCCGTATGTTACGTCGATCTTCTCTCAGGAGCGGGGACATACATCAAGTTGAAATTTACGACTCCCTTGTGGATGTAAAACATGGAAGCTTCTAAGTCGACGCAATCAAAAGATGCGCCAATTTCTGTCACATGTTTTGATACTCGCAAACTCACTCATCCAAACCCTATAGGGCACTTGCTGTTGACTTCGAAACATGAAATTTGGCGAGAAGCTAGGTTACACACTACAAGTAATGGGAAAAAGCCGGCCGGCGTGGCCGTGCGGTTCTACTCGCTTCAGTCTCGAACCGCGTGACCGCTACGGTCGCAGGTTCGAACCCTGCCCCGGGCATGGATGTGTATGATGTCCTTAGGTAAGTTAGGTTTAAGTAGTTGTAAGTTCTAGGGGACTGATGACCACAGATGTTAAGTCCCATAATGCTCAAAGCCATTTGAACCATTTAATGGGAAAAAAATTTGATTTGTAATTATGTCACACGAAAAAGTATTTCTTTCTCATTTCTTGACCGACAGTGTGCCTGTCTGGCTGATAAGAGCGCTTTTCCTCAGGAGTGGGTTGACGTATCACGTTGAACTGAGGTGTGTGGTCACTTTGCGAAATAAACGTCCGTATCTTTTGATGGCGTTGTCGTAGATTTTGACACAGAAAAACTCACTCATCAAAATCTGTACGGTTCTTCCCGTTGGTCTCGAATCGTGACATTTGGCAAGAAGAATGGCTTCACTATACTAGTCATGCGAAAAATCGAATTTTTAATTTGTCGTTATATCTTATGAAAGAAAATTTTTTGTTATTTATTAGACTGTCCCTCTGTGCATATATCTGTCAAGACCACTTTTCCTCAGGAACACATAAGTGTGTCAAGTTGAAATTGATGTCACGTACTAAGGTCCCGTGGCGGTATAACGTACGTTGGCTTCTACGCCAGTGTAGTCGAATGACGCGGCCACATATGTCAAATGTCTCGATAGTCACACAGTCGCACCTCAAAATCTATAGCGCACTTCACGTTGGCCTAGAATCAGGCAATTTGGCTAAGAGCAAGGTTCCACAGAACAACCGAAGGAGTGTAATTATATCACAACAAGAATAATATTTATTTTGTCATCTGTTATCCGACGTTAAACACGAAATTAAAACAATGAGTAAGTAGTTCTGCATTCAGGCTGAGTGGGTCGCAACGTAAAAGTCAGACATCCGGCAAGGAATGACTCTACCGCTGATATTACTGCACACAGACTTGTCTGCTGATGTTTGTTGACGTGCCGTATCTACGTTAGCAGTCGCTCCTGCATATCTGGCGAGGGATACATTCCGGAACGCGTTACAGGAGCAATGAAGCCATTCCTAGTCCGATGTCTCACTTTTACCACTGCGACCCAGTCAGCCGGAATGCAGAACTTGTGATTATTATAATAATGGTCGCCTGCCTCCTGTGTCACATTTATATGATTAAAATCAAAACGTCCGCCGGGAAAGCTTGAAGAGTCACATCTGGTGTCTTTACGGGGAGGAGATTGCGAAGAACGTATGTGAGTTTGACAAGTTACGTCGCAAGAGAGGTAGATTGCTAAGCAGCCTTGCATTTTTACAGCGATGCCGCGACAAGCAAACATGCCTATGTTTGCTAAAGTTAAACATTGTATAAATTCTGCGGCTGCCATTAGTATTAAACGACGGGCACTTGCGAGAGAAAGGGTGCGCTATATGCGTCAGGGATTGTGCTACTATCACTCCATCTGAAGATTTCAGCGAACCTCTCAGCAGTATCCTGGAAGTGGGTAGACAGCGCCAGCGCCGCTTGGGCACTCGCTAACTGGACTGAACGACAGGCTAAGGTTCGTCAGATGACTAAACACGATCGATTCGAAGCCAGAACGCAAGAAGACTTGCCAAGAAGACGTACCGCGTTTAATCTCACGGAGAAGACTCTAAACGACGCTGCAGTTTCGGTGCTAGGGAAGGGTCTGATTTTTGCACCTACACCAGGGACCATTCCCATGCGAGGTGTGATCAGTGGAAACTTTCTAAGGATGCTGCCGAAGAGATTAGGCGCGGCACATGCCGCATCTTGACTCGAGCTTCATCTAAGAGGTCCAACTTTAATATCACCTCAGCTGAAAGAAATGCTCTAGGACAGGGCTTCCCAACCTTTTCAGCTGGCGGACTCCTTCTTCAGTCGAAAATCCATGGCGGACCCCTAGTCAGTCAAGAGCACAGGAACTTTAAATTTCAGAGCGAAACCCATGGGAACTGAAAGCTTCTTAATGCAAGTGCCATGTTCCCAATGAACCTCCCCCCCCTTCCCTTCCCCCCCGAAGTATCAATTGTCTTTGGTTTAGAGATGAATGAAAACAACTTGAAATTAACGATACAATTTGAATTCCCACTTTATCCAGACACTTACTAGTGGATTTACTCCCTTTGTTCAACACACTATAGCCTGATTAAAATTGCTCTTGGAGGAAGACAGCTCCATCGTGTGAAATTTCGATTACTAAGTAATCAACGTCACGTCCGAACTGTTTCGCTGTTGACAAGCTGCCGCTTATGGTCTGTTCACTTCCACTATTTGGCTACTGTTGTGTAAGGAACATGCATATTTCGTAACAGTCGTGTGTGTGTGTGTGTGTGTGTGTGTGTGTGTGTGTGTCGTTTTTCGTGAAATTCGAAGAAAAACGTTCAAATGTATGTAAAGTCTTTCTTTGGTCGTCCTCCCTCCTCATTCATTTCAACTGGAAACTTCCCTTGTTGTGAAGACGATGGAGAAACTGCACCCTTCTTCAATGATCCTGACTTCAGCCACCGATCCATGTTAGAAGTAGTAAACTGGTCAAAAATCGACTTATGAAATAGGTAGTGCACTGACAAAGCGAGTTTAACATTTAATGATGCCTGGGGCCGCATACGTGCCAGCAAGCGCTGTGATTGGTCGACAAAGCTCGCTCCGCGCATGCGTAAAAGGTTTCAGCGCATCTGGTGCCGTGAGCCGGCGCACAAACGACCCCCGTATTCTTGCGAAACAGTCGATCAGAGAAGCCGCATTCTCTAACTGTGTATACGTTCTCACTTAGGAACGGCAAAGGCTGCTTTGGGATACGACCTGAAGTGAAAGTACACATGTTTTTCACACGAAAAAAATAAATATGAATTTGATTTTCACATTTTTATTCAATAATTTTATTATTTTTCACGATTTGGTGAAAGGTGGCCGCGGACCCCCCTAGAAAGCCGGCCTGCGGACCACAAGTTGGGAAGCCCTGCTCTAGGAGAATTGAGAGAAGACCGAGACATCGTCATCTTACCTGCTGACAAAGGAAATGCTACTGAGCTTCTCTCACGCACAGAATATAACAGCAAGATACACAAACTGTTCGACGATCCTGCATATAGTAAATTAAAAAGTGTTCCGACGGGGAGGGTCCAGAGAGAGACTGTGGAACCCGTGAGGAAGAGCTCGATTACAGCGGAAGTGTCGAAGAGTTTGCGTCAACAGGCTGCACTTCCCCCTAGACTCCACGGCCCACCCGAGACCCACAAGAGTGGGCTGCCTCTCCGTCCCATAGCAAGTAACACAGGAGCATCCACTTATTTTGTTGCCAAATACCTGACATCACTATTGGGACTTCTCGTAGGCAAGTGCGACCACCACATTCGAAACTCTGAAGATTTCGTTAGGTCTCCTGAAAACTTTTAGATTGCAATCATCGGACCTCTTAGTAAGCTTCGATGTTGTGTCTTTATTTACAAACGTGTCTTTGCAGGACTCTTTGGAGCTCATTAGCAACAAGTTTGAGGAGGCCATAGTAGCATTATTTAAACACGTGCTTACTTCAACATACTTCTTATTTCATGACCAATATTTTGAAGAATTGGATGGTGTCGCCATGGGAAGCCCTCTGTCTCCTGTGGGGCCAATTATTTTACGGAGGACTTTGAAGAAAAAGCACCAAGCCACTCTGAAGCCCTCTTGTTTTCTGCGATGTGTGGATGCTGCTACATTTGTGGTGTGGCCACATCGACTTGATACTCTACCTACGTTTCTTCAGCATCTGAATTCGCTGCATCCGAATATAAGCTTCACAATGGAGGTGGAAAAAGACGGTACTTTACCTTTTCTTGATGTTTTGGTACGAAGGAAAGCAGATGGAACCTTGCGACACAGCATCTACCGCAAGCCAACGCATACGGATCTGTATCTGCAGGCCACAAGCTGCCATCATCCTGCACAATGCGGTAGTGCATTACGTACGTTAGTTCATAGAGCACATGTGACATCTGATCCTCAAAGCCTGTCGAGTGAAATACAACATTTGCCGTATTTTGGTGCCATGACGTCAAGAATTGGAAGAGCCCTCGGAAGATACGGAATTAAGTGTGTTTTTCAATCGGCTGCAAAACTGAGAAACCTGTTGGGTTCGGTTAAGGATGACCTTGGCCCGAGGAAACGTGGTGTGTACAAGACTCCTTGTCAATGTGGCGCAGCTTATATAGGCCGGACATGCCGCACAGTACAAGAACGTTGCGATGAATATCAGCGTCATACACGCCTTCGTCAACCGGAAAAGTCGGCAATGGCGGAACACTGCCTGAATACAGGACATCGGATGACTTATGAAAAGACGGAAGTTTCATCCCCGGCATCATCTTTCTGGGATTGCTTCATTAACGAAGCAGTACATATCCGTACAGCCGATAATCTCATCAACAAGGATGCGGGATTTCAACTGAGCACAGCCTGCAACCTTGCACTGGCTGCTATTAAGGGGACCAAACCCTGCCTATCTAACCCATGTTAATTTAGGCAAGTATTTGACCCATTTCTGAGAAAAACTATTTGATGCAGGACCTTAACATTTTTACTTTATGTTACATGATGCTAACAGAGTCAACTTTACTAAAATCTACTGTATCCATTGTATAGTTTTTAAGAAATACTTTTTTAACTTTATCAACAAAAAATATTAAGTTTTTACTGCAGAAAATATTTTTTTGTGAACTTCCTAATGGGGGAATATTAATGAATGTAGTACCAGAGGTGGCTTTTTATGTCATGCAGAGTCTCTGAAAATTTCATTCATTTATTTATCATAGTTTCTGATATAATGGGGCATATCTACTGAAAATTTTAGTTTGTGGGAAATTAAAGAAAAAAACTTTTTAAATTTGTTAAAGTCACTTACAGTTAATTAAAACTGCCCTGCTGCATATGGTGGCCATTCTTTGGCCGCTAGCAGGTCTTTCAGCTTCTTTTTCACCTTCCTGGATGTTTGTCTTGCTTTCTTGGCCATATTAGATGCAGACCTGTCTGCATCGGCTATCCTCATTTTATCGCAGTGTTGCAGCCCAGTGACCATATTTTCACCGGGATTAATTCCCAGCTTTTTCAGTACCCAACACTTTCCATTATTACCACAACTGAATGTAATAACAGCATCATGCACTCCTAGTTTCATTGTATGCATGCCCACAAATACAGTTTTAGGAAGGCGGTTCCAAATTATGCTGTTGAAACAGACATTTGGGTTCTGTGTCTGCCCATGAAGACATTTCCTTAGAAGGTCAGGATGAGCCAACTGTCAGAAAATAGATTTAATTGCTGTAATAACAGCAGCAGGAAGAGAATGCTGGTGAGAATAATATTCTCCAGTTGCCTGAGCCCTATTGTATTTGCGCCACGAATTTTCTCCTGATGGACACAATCCATGACATGGCTTGTCATCAGTAGAGGACTTATGGAAGAATATGGCCCAAACATCTCTCTTCAATGCCTCGAGATTTTCTTTATTTCTACTAATTGCCTGTCCAAAGTATACCTGCAAGTTTTCTAGTTCAGTTTTAGTTAACCGACCCTATCCGGTCAACAATTTTCCTTCTAATTTTTTTCTATCATATCAACAGTTAGTTTTCTCAGCCTTGTTCCCAAACGTTTTTGAACATGGCCTACACATTCTGTTTTGCTAATAATGGCATCGCCATATGGCTGAGAGTTCACCACATTGTTGTATGCCTGTCACTATCGCCCAAATATTTGGTATAACGTACGCCTCTTGTTTCTACGGAGTGATGAAATATTTCTTGTAATCCATGAACTTCCATACCACCACTTGTTCCTCTAAAATTAGCCACACAGGTGTGTTCTTTATGTTCATTGACTTTACAACATTTGCAATATTTAGACATTATCTCCACATCTAACACTTTACCGGTGCCTACACTCGTGGCAGTCACTACTCCATTCAGAGAAGTATGTCCTCTTTTCTGCCAACTTCCATCAAGTGCAACTGGAATATGCGAACACCCATCATTTTCTTCCACTGCTTCTCTAGCAGCCAGTTTCATGCTTTTCTCACTGACCTCACATACAGCTTTCTCTAATATTGCAGTCAGTTTTTCAAATTTATTTGGTGGTTGATAAGGTCATCACTGAACAAAATGTCCTACCTGCAGCCATGCCCTTGCCAATGGATCGTAAGGCATAAACTATCCAATGGATCGTAAGGCATAAACTAATCTAGAATTGATTTCTTAAGGGCCAGTTGCATCTGGTTTTGAAGAACTCATAATTGAAATCACAGCTGAGCATTTAGTGCAAATTAAATCCAAAGCAATTGCTAGGCCTTTTCTGCCACTGGCATTCTCACAAATTTTCACAGACTGTGACTCATCACACCGTGTATATTGTACAAATTTAGAAATTACATCTCATAATATTCTAAAATTTATAATAATTTCACTGCACACCTTGTCACTTACAGTAAATTCGTTGTAACTCTCTTGAAACGGTGAGAGCTTCTTTGATGATGCACTTGTTGAAGAATTACAATTAGAAACATCGTTGCCAGGCGACGTAAACTCTTGTACAGAAAGCTTTCTAAACTTGTTTCCTCTAAATTGTCGTTTCTTGAAAACGCCTTTACGTTTCGTCATCTTCAATAAACACAACAATACACAGTCGGCCGAGGTGGCCGAGCGGTTCTAGGCGCTACAGTCTGGAACCGCGCGACCGCTACAGTCGCAGGCAGGCCTCGGGCATGGATGTGTGTGATGTCCTTAGGTTGGTTAGGTTTAAGTAGTTCTAAGTTCTAGGGGACTGATGACCACAGATGTTAAGTCCCATAGTGCTCAGAGCCATTTGAACCATTTTGAACAAGAAAACACAAGTCATCAAGCACCGCAAACATAAGTATAACAACTACTCGCAATCACACTTGAACAAAACTAACCGCGTGTTTCAAAGCGTGTTGTTTACAAACAGCAGATACAAAAGAATACCGACCGTTGCATTGCAAGGATAGCCAACACACTCGGGAGTGAAAAAAAAATCCCTAAAGTGCAATGTAGGGGATACAAAGATCTAAAATATATGCAGAAAAGTGGGTGACAGAAAAGTGAGCGTGGCACATGAACACACCTGGTAGGCAAATCCTCTTTAAATGCTTGAAAAAGATTTTGCTGAAAAATTTTTTTCGGAGTACTTAAATAAAACTTTAATCTATCGAAATATGATGAAAACCACGGTGTGGTCCCCTTAAATCCAGATTCTTCGATAACAGGCCCGTCATAACACTGTCTAGTGCGGCCGTTGGTGAGTAACGTCTGGCCTGACTGCTGGCAAACGCAGCGTACAGCGCACGCGCAGGGAGAGCCGGTCTGCGATTTTCGGCAGAGGGAGTTTGAATATGGCACCATCCATCTATCTGCAAATCATAGCGCATGCGCCATTTCCGGCAGTCGTACCTAGCCACCAGCAGTTGCTCCGAGGAAATATTGTGGAATTTGCACAACGTGATCCGGCGGCAAACCCGTGGAAACTGTTCAAGCTTTCCCGCCGGATGCGTTGTAAACAGTCACAAAATCAAAACATTCTCGAAAAGCTTTCTAACCCGTGGCCCGAATATGTTGCCAGTGTCAATGTCAATAACAGGCAAAAATGGTCGTGATTCTCGATCCCTGGAATGGAGTAACTCTCTACGTACGTAACTGCGTTCGGACCCGCAGTGCGCGATTGCTTCTCGCGCCTGGCCGGCCAACACTAGCATTAACGTGAGGCAGACTGTGGTGGAGGTTACAGCCTGTGAAACGAATCTATCCATTACCTTCCTCACATAGCCCACTCACTACACACACACACACACACACACACACACACACACCATCTACTTTGTGCCTAGCATTTCTCACACTAAAACTGAGAGACATACACTGAAGCGCCAAAGAAACACCGAGCGAGGTGGCGCAGTACCGGGTGATCAAAAAGTCAGTATAAATTTGAAAACTTAATAAACCACAGAATAATGTCGATAGAGAGGTAAAAATTGACACACATGCTTGGAATTGCATGGGGTTTTATTAGAACCAAAAAAAAGGGTCACAAAATGTCCGACATTTTTTGAACTTTTGTATTTCTTTTGTTCTAATAAAACCCCATGTCATTCCAAGCATGTGGTGTCAATTTGTACCTCTCTATCTACATTATTCCGTGATTTATTAAGTTTTCAAATTTATACTGACTTTTTGATCACCCGGTAATTAGCACACTGGAGGACGACGGTTTAAATCCGCGTCCGGTCACCTTGATTTAGCTTTCCCGTGATTTCCCTAAGTCGTTTCAGGCAAATTCTGGGATGGTTCCTTTGAAAGGGCACGGCCGACTTCCTTCCCCATTCTTCCCTAATCCTGAGAGACCGTTGACCCCGCAGTCTGGTCTCCTCCCCACAAATCCGCCCAGCCCAGCCAGCCAAAGAAACTAGTATAGGCATGCATATTCAAATACAGAGAGATGTAAACAGGCACAATACGGTGCTGCGATTGGCAACGTTTATGTAAGACGACAAGTGGCTGTCGGAGTTGTTAAATCTCGATAATCTGCCACTGTAGCAGTAGTAACCGACCTAAGTGAGTTTGAACATGGGTGTTATAGTCGGCGCACGAACAACGGGACAGTAGCTCGAGGTAGCGATGACGTGGGGATTTTCCCGTACGAACATTTTGCGAGTGTACTGTTGCTTCACACAGTGGAGAATGGCAAAACAGAGGCAGCCGGCGATCGCGGCATTGCGAAGTAGGCGCGGCACAGATAGCCTTGCTGTCAGCAGCAGTCTACCAACCGGCTGACGCAAGGACTCACGCAGACCGAACGAAGCCTGGAGACTGATGAGTAAGGGAAGTGAGGCCAGCACGCTAAGTTACGCTGCAATATACTGCGGGAGTAATAACAAGAAGCTGCCACCGACGGTAAAAAACCTCCTCCTGCCGGATATAAATAGTAGAGCGCAGACAGCAACGGACAGAAGCCATTAGGAAGCAGTTCGGATCTGAGGACGGACGTGGTCCGTGTCCGAATGTTCAATCTGCGTAGGTGACGATTCTAGAAGTCTGTTCCAGCTCGCAGGAGTCATCTTCTCACCGCCAGATGTCAACTTCAGCTCTGGAGGTCGGCCCGAGTCCGGTCGGCACCGAGGCTGACTGACTACAGCGACAACTTCCAGCAGGACCGGCCGCAGCGCGGTCTCGGGCACAGGCGCCGCCGGGGACTGACGCCCGGACTCCACGGCAACCCGGACCCGCGGCGCGTGGTCCGCCCACGACGGGGCATCGCGACTGACGGCTTCCCAGCCGCCGGTGCAGCAGGCGGCGGCAGCTGACCTCACGGCGACGAGTTCACCTCCACCACAGGGCATCCTGACCTCAGCGGAGCACTGGCGGCGCGCATTGTCGGAGAATCTACGCAGCAGCAGCCGGGCGGAAGGATCCGCAGGGATGGGCGGCGACGACGAGGGAGAAATTGTGAAGAAAGCTCAATAAACAATTGTAAAACTCCACGCCGTCTCAGTCTTTGGCGCAGCCACTGTGTCTGCTGCTTACGAGTACTGCAGAAGTCGTAACAAGTAGCAAACGGCCATAACAAGTACTGCAGAAGCCGTAACAAGTGGCCATCTGACATAACAGTACTGTGAATTTCAGGAATCCGGTAGAGCATCAAACCTCCAACATCGCTGCGGCCGGAAAAACGGGATCAATGACGACTGAAGAGAATCGTTCAACGTCACAGAAGTTCAACCATTCCGAAAACTGCTGCAGATTCCAATGCTGCGCCATGAACAAGTGTCAGTGTGCGAACCATTCGACGACGCATCATCGATACGGGCTCACGGAGCCGAAGGCCCCCTCCACGTCAGCTGTTGAAGCTGGTGCACGTTCTGTAATGGTGTGGGGCGTGTGCAATTGGAGTGATGTGGGACCCCTGATACGTGTAGATACCACTGTGACAGGTAACAAGTACGTACGCATCCTGTCTGATCACCTGCATCCACTCGTGTCCATTGTGCATCCCGACCGACTCGGGCAATTCCAGCAGGACAATGCGACACCCCACACGTCCAGAATTGCTAGACAGTGGCTCCAGGAACACTCTTGTGAGTACGCTGGCCAACGGATTCCCCAGACGTGAACATTATAGAGCATATCGGGGATGCCTTGCAACGTTCTGATCAGAAGAGATCTGCAGCCCGCGTACTCTTGCGGATTTACAGACAGCCCCGCAGGATTCGTGGTGTCAGTTCCCTGCAGACGCTAGTCTGGTCCACGCCGCGTCGTGTTGCGGCACTTCTGCGTGTTCGCGGGGGCCCTACGTGATATTGGACAGGTGTACCAGTTTCTTTGTGCTCTTCAGTGTACGTCATACATGCTTAAATATCTCAGGAAAATACCTTCTCTCAGTCGCGAGTAGTTCCCACAATTACCCAGGAATTGTTTCATTATTCACTTCACAATAAACAAACGAACTAACTGGCAGCACAATACAACAGTAATTATGTAATGACAGCTCTATTGTTGTAGTGCTGAAACAGTATTATTATTGTTATTATTATTATTATTATAAGTGGTATCAGTGAGACACAAAGCATTGCCAGCTTGAAGTCTTCCAATTTCTGCCAATTCATAGGTAAGAAGCCCAGAAATCAAGTGATTTAGGGACAGTAGGCCGGATCCAGGTTGTTGGCGGAGTAAGCTATGGAGAGGAATGGTGCAGAGGAAGAATGTTTTCTAACCAGTGCGGGCACTAAGCTTCCTTTTCTGAGAAGAAGGCCGATGTACTGAGAATCGTCTCTTCAGTCTACAAGAATAGATTCCTACAAGGGAAACTGGCCATCGCACGCGTCAGAGATTCAGAGGTAAGATGGTCCAGTGGACAGGCACGAGAACAGGAAGAAGGTGGAAAAAGCAAAATAGAAACGGTGAAATGTCCAAGCTCAAGAAGTGCAATACAAAGCAGCAGTCGAAAAAAGAAATGGCGTCGCGGTGAAGAGGCGCCGGCGCGGGTTAGCTGCCCTCTGTAATAAGAAAACTGAGTGAATGGATCAACGGTGAACTTCGACAAGCTTCATGGGGCACCTGCACTGAACAAATACAAGGACCAATAACGAAACAAAATGAGATTAAAAGAAAGTGGTTACGGCGTAGGGCAACGACCAAGCAGGCGGGCCGTGTTCAAACCTCCCTACCGCTAATTTTTATTTTTATTTTTCGTTTTATTCAAATTTGAGTCTGTGTCGTGGTGTAACGTCAGTTTGAAACAGCGAGGTGTAAGGTAGGGACGTGTAATGACACTCGATTGTGCGCAACTACTCTGTTATAGTTCAGTTGTTTTATCTTGACGGCTCGCGCATGCCCGCCCAGACGCGGGAGATTGCTGCGTTGCCAGTTGCACGCGCCAAGTGAAGCAGCGCCATAGTATAGTTCGCAAACTTAAGTTTAGGGGGGAGCGCGCAGTTTATGAACTAAAGTCACCACGGCCGCATTAACCCTTTCGCTGCTACAGAGACGTGCTCCCCGCATTCCGCGCTGTGCGCGATTTTGTCATCACTGCACTTCTCGCCTGTGCAGACACACGGTGTTCCGACTGTTTTGTCACACTTATCATTCGATTTCACAAAAACTATCTGGACCAAAAATTTGATTTTTACACATCTAGACTGATACCTTCCCCCCATAAATGACTTAATTTTGTTTCGATGTTCAACGCAGTTGTTGTGCAGCATTATAGATGTAGTAAACCATTACAGGAAATTTTGAAGAGTTTGTAGAGGTAAAAGTCCACAGCGTATACTTTCCGTATGGTCGATTTTGGTTGCCACTAGAAATTTCAAAAAATTACATTGAAACGAATAAAGTTCATGAAGTAAGACCGAACAAGATTTGAACTCAGAACCTTTTTCTTAGCAGCCAAACACATTAACCATTACGCTAACGCCGACGTCGTTTACACCCATCCTGGAGTACTTAATGAATCACGCAAAATACAGACAAACGCTGTTCGTATGACTATGAATTACTCACGTTTCGTCGAAGTACAATAGGAAATAAACAATTACCACTGTTCTTTATAGTGAAAAAGCGGTTAGTGAGAATGAATTTCCTTGCTATCGCCTGAATTAGGATGCTTATTTGGTTGTTTGATTTAATTAATTAATAGAATATGAAGCAGTTGGTATAAAGAGGCCGGCCGGTGTGGCCGTGCGGTTCTAAGCGCGTCAGTTTGGAACCGCGTGACCGCTACGGTCGCAGGTTCGAATCCTGCCTCGGGTATGGATGTGTGTGATGTCCTTAGGTTAGTTAGGTTTCAGTAGTTCTAAGTTCTACGGGACTGATGACCACAGATGTTAAGTCCCATAGTGCTCAGAGCCATTTGAACCATTTGACTGCCTGTTTTCACATGTACTTGGAGGTACTATTCAACCTAAAAGCATACTACTCCTAATAGTTATAATTAATGGTCTGCAAATAACGTAAATACTGAGGTAATGTTGTAGACTTCCCTCAGTCACCAGCAGCAATGCCTCCTTTATGTCTCTATGCTCGTCATCGAATATGAACAGTCTAGGAATCCTATGTGCTCAGTTCACTAGACAAACATTTCAAACAAATAGTATTCATAAGTTTTTTTACAACATGAAAAGATACAATAATTAACTTTGCGATTACACAGAGGAGTCGCAAGCAGAGGGCGACATATACTACGAGGTCAAAAGTATCTGGACGCCTCGCTGAAACTGACTTACAAGTTCGTGGTGCCCTCCATCTGTAATGCTGGAATTCAATGCGGTGTGGGCTCACCCTTAGCCTTGATGACAGATTCCCCTGTCGCAAGCGTACGTTCAATCAGGTGCTGGAAGGTTTCTTGGGGAATGGCAGTCCACTCTTCAGGGAGTGCTGCACTGAGGAGAGGTACCGATGTCGGTCGGTGAGGCCTGGCACGAAGTCGGCGTTCCAAAACATATCAAAGGTGTTCTGCATTCAGGTCAGGACTGTGTGCAGGACAGTCCATTACAGGGATGCTAAAGTCGTGTAACTACTCCACCACATGCCATGCATTATGAACAGGCACTCGATTGTGTTGAAATATGCAATCGCCATCCCAGAATTCCTCTCCAACAGTGGGAAGCAAGAAGGTGCTTAAAACATCAATGTAGGTGTGTGCTGTCATAGTGCCACACAAAACGACCAGCGGTGCAAGCTCCCTCCACGAAAAACACGACTACACCATAACACCACCGCGTCCGTATTTTACTGTTAGCACTACACACGCTGGCAGATGACGTTCACCGGGCATTCGCCATTCCCACAGCCTGCCAGATCGCTACATTTTGTACCGTGTTTCATCACTCCACACAACGTTTTTCCATTGTTCAATCGTCCAATGTTTTCTCTCCTTACACCAAAAGAGGCGTCGTCTGGCATTTGCCGGCGGTGTGTGTGACTTATGAGCAGCCGCTCGACAGCGAAATCCAAGTTTTCCCACATTCCGCCTAACTGTCGTAGTACTTGCAGTGGATCCTGATGCAGTTTGGAGTTCTTGTGTGATGGTCTAGATAGATGTCTGCCCTATTACACATTACGACCCTCTTCAACTGTCGGCGGTCTCCGTCAGTAGACAGACGAGGTCGGCCTGTACGCTTTTGTGCTGTACGTGTCCCTTCCCATTTCAACTTCACTATCAGAAACAGTGTACCTAGGGATGTTTAGGAGTGTGGAAGTCTCGCGTACAAATGTATGGCACAAGTGACACCCAGTCACCTGACCACATTCCAAGTCCGTGAGTTCCACACAGCGCCCCATTCTGCTCTCTCACGATGTCTGATGACTACTGAGGTCGCTGATATGGAGTACGTGGCAGCAGGTGGCAGCACAATGCACCTAACATTTAAAACAAAAGTTTTTGTGGGTGTCCGGGTACTTTTGATCACAGAGTGTACGAAATAATCCAGTTTCTTCAGTACAGACAATCCTAAGTCGCTGGTATTCATGTCACTAGTCTCGAAACTACTACTAAACTGGGCCGCGACCAGTCGGGCACGGCGCTCGTGTCCTCTTCACCTAGAGGCCGCTGCCGCCGTGCTGTCGTCCTGGAGAGAGGTCGGCCAGAGTGAGATCGCCTGACTTCTTCTCACAGCCATCTCTCCTCTATCGTTCCCAACTGGCGTGCCAGCACTTGACTTTACGCTGTAGCATGTGCACTTGTACCTGTTACACTCCGTGTACACGAGGTGATGAGTTGTATGCAACCCGCAATGCCTTCAAAAACCGCGTGCGTGATTTTCATATTCTCTCGCTCGCTACGCACAAACTATTAATCCTACAGAATGAATGAACATAACCTATTTGCAGGAAATTTAATGAAGTTAAATAGTCATCTAGGACATGTTTCCGCTGGAGGACTGGTTTTCGAGTTACTCAAGAAAAGTGGCTTTGATGGTCACTTTTGTAGGTTTTCTCGAATAATTCGGAAACTATGCCAATAGTGAAAGCGTATCTCATTACAGAATTTTCCTACAAGAGAGAATATTAAAAGCTTATGCGTGGCATTTGAAGTCATTGCAGGTTGCATAAAACCCACTGGCAGGGCAGCCGAGTCACCCTATACAAACATATATGCTGTAATTACACTGAAGCGCCAAAGAAACTGGCATAGGCATGAGCGTTCAAACACAGAAAGATGTAAACAGTCAGAATATGGCGCTGCAGTCGGCAACGCCTATATAAGACAAGAAGTGTCTGGCGCAGTTGTTAGATGGGTTACTGCTGCTACAATGGCAGGTTATCAAGATTTAAGTGAATTTCAAGGTGGTGTTGTAGACGGATGTGACACGGCATCTTCAAGATAGCGATGAAGTGAGGATTTTTCTCATACGACCATTTCAATAGTGTACCGTGAATATCAAGAATCCGGTAAAATAGCAAATCTCCGACGACCGTTCAACGTGACAGAACGGCAAATTGTTGCAGATTTCAATGCTGGGCCATCAACCACTCGTGTACCCTTTGATGGCTGCACGATACAAAGCTTTAAGCCTCTCCTGGACCCATCATCACCGACATTGGACTGTTGATGGCTGGAAACATGTTGCCTGGTCGAACGAGTCTCGTGTCAAATTCTATCGAGCAGATGGACATGTAAAGTTACGGAGACAACTTCGGGAATCGACGGAGCCTGCATGTCCGCAAGGGCCTGTTCAGTCTGGTGGCGGGTCTGTAATGAGTCCTGTGTCACTCCAACTGCACATGCTCCACACCATTATAGTCTAGATATGACCCGCGCAGGTGACACGTACGTAAGCATCCTGTCTGATTCATATCCATTGTGCATTCCGACAGACTTGCGCAATTCCAGCAGGACAATGCGAAACCCCACAGGTCCAGAACTGTTACAGAGTTGCTTCAGGAAAACTCTCCCGAGTTTAAACACTTACGCTGGCCACCAGACTCTCCATACGTGAACATTACTGAGCAGATCTGCAATGGCTTGCAACGTGTCACTCAGAAGAGATCTCCACCCACTCGTCCTCTTACGGATTTACGGACAGCCCTCCGGCACTTCTTCAGACATTAGCCGAATCTATGCCGCATCTTGTTGCTGCACTTCTGCGTGCTCGAGGGGGCCCTCAGAGGTATTAGGCAGGCGTACCGGTTTCTTTGGCTCCTCAGTGGAGTTTGCGTGAAGCGAGTGAGAGAATATTAACATCTTGTGTGTGGTATCTGAAGGCAGTGCAGGTTGCATAAAACCCATCGGCAGTGGCAGATGAATGACCGTGTATATATATACAGGGTGTTACAAAAAGGTACGGCCAAACTTTCAGGAAACATTCCTCACACACAAATAAAGAAAAGATGTTATGTGGACATGTGTCCGGAAACGCTTAATTTCCATGTTAGAGCTCATTTTAGTTTCGTCAGTATGTACTGTACTTCCTCGATTCACCGCCAGTTGGCCCAATTGAAGGAAGGTAATGTTGACTTCGGTGCTTGTGTTGACATGCGACTCATTGCTCTACAGTACGTAGCATCAACAGGTTAGTGTTCATCACGAACGTGGTTTTGCAGTCAGTGCAATGTTTACAAATGTGAAGTTGGCAGATGCCTATTTGATGTACGGATTAGCACGGGGCAATACCCGTGGCGCGGTACGTTTGTATCGAGACAGATTTCCAGAACGAAGGTGTCCCGACAGGAAGACGTTCGAAGCAATTGATCAGCGTCTTATGGAGCACGGAACATTCAGCGTCAGAGAAGTTGCTGCTGTACAACGTAACGTTGACCACCTCACTGTATGGAGAGTGCTACGGGAGAACCAGTTGTTTCCGTACCGTGTACAGCGTGTGGAGGCACTATCAGCAGCTGATTGGCCTCCACGGGTACACATCTGCGAATGGTTCATCCGACAATGTGTCAATCCTCATTTCAGTGAAAATGTTCTCTTTACGGATGAGGCTTCATTCCAACGTGATCAAATTGTAAATTTTCACAATCGACATGTGTGATCTGACGAGAATCCGCACGCAATTGTGCAATCACGTCATCGACACAGATTTTCTGTGAACGTTTGGGCAGGCATCGTTGGTGATGTCTCGATTGGGCCCCATGTTCTTCCACCTACGCTCAATGGAGCAAGTTATCATGATTTCATACGGGATACTCTACCTGTGCTGCTAGAACATGTGCCTTTACAAGTACGACACAACATGTGGTTCGTGCACGATGGAGCTCCTGCACATTTCAGTCGATTTGTTCGTACGCTTCTCAACAACAGATTCGGTGACCGATGGATTGGTAGAGGCGGACAAATTCCATGGCCTCTACGCTCTCCTGACCTCAACCCTCTTGACTATGATTTATGGGAGCATTTGAAAGCTCTTGTCTACGCAACCCCGGTACCAAATGTAGACTCTTCGTGCTCGTATTGTGGACGGGCGTGATACAATACGCCATTCTCCAGGGCTGCATCAGCGCATCAGGGATTCCATGTGACAGAGGGTGGATGCATGTATCCTCGCTAACGGAGAAGATTTTGAACATTTCCTGTAACAAAGTGTTAGAAGTCACGCTGGTACGTTCTGTTGGTGTGTGTTTCCATTCCATGATTAATGTGATTTGAAGAGAAGTAATAAAATGAGCTCTAACATGGAAAGTAAGCGTTTCCGGACACATGTCCACATAACATATTTTCTTTCTTTGTGTGTGAGGAATGTTTCCTGAACGTTTGGCCGTACCTTCTTGTAACACCCTATATATATATATATATATATATATATATATATATATATATATATATAAAGAGCCAATCGGGCCTGACCGACCGCCATGTCACCCTGTGCCAGTGGCGTCATCAGTAAGGAGGGGCATGTGGTCAGCATATCACTCCCCCAGTCGTTGTCGGGTTTCTTGACTTTGGAACTGCTGGTAATCGGAAGATCAGTTCCTTTGTTGGCCTCACGAGGCTGATTGCACCCCGTACCAATCCTCCCACTGAGGGAAAATCCCTGGCACTACCAGGAATCGAAGCCAGATCCTCCAAGTGGGAGTCAGCCACACTGGAAACTCAGCTAAAGTGCGGACGTCTCCCCTGTAATTACTGTTAAATTTCTTTCTTTTGACTCCAAACATTGTCAGACTCAGATACATTAAGGATAGCAGTTTAGGAATGTTGCGTCCTGTGGGATAAATTTCTGGACACATTCGCTTTGCTCGATATGAGTCCGTCGTTTGTGGCTCTCCCTTGTAGGAGCCTTGAGGAAACTCGGGGGGCTGAATAACACTCATAGCGATCGAGCCAAAAGTATGAGTGAACTAAATGTGAAATCTGCATTGTTTGGTGTCTTCTGTGCATACATTGAGTTCCTAGAAGAAAGAACACAACATGTCATTCTTAACGGTTCAAAATCTGCAGATGTAGAGGTAATTTCGGGAGTACCGCAAGGAAGCGTGATAGGACCTTTATTGTTTACAATATACATAAATGACTTAGTTGACAACATCGGTAGCTCCGTGAGGCTATTTGCAGATGACACGGTTGTCTACAAGAAAGTAGCAACATCAGAAGACTCGTACGTACTCCAGGAAGACCTGCAGAGGATTAATGCATGGTGCGACAGCTGGCAGCTTTCCCTAAACGTAGATAAATGTAATATAATGCGCATACATAGGGGCAGAAATCCATTCCAGTACGATTATGCCATAGGTGGTAAATTATTGGAAGCGGTAACGACCGTAAAATACTTAGGAGTTACTATCCGGAGCGATCTGAAGTGGAATGATCACATAAAACAAATAGTGGGAAAAGCAGGCGCCAGGTTGAGATTCATAGGAAGAATTCTAAGAAAATGTGACTCATCGACGAAAGAAGTAGCTTACAAAACGCTTGTTCGTCCGATTCTTGAGTATTGCTCATCAGTATGGGACCCTTACCAGGTTGGATTAATAGAAGAGATAGACATGATCCAGCGAAAAGCAGCGCGATTCGTCATGGGGACATTTAGTCAGCGCGAGAGCGTTACGGAGATGCTGAACAAGCTCCAGTGGCGGACACTTCAAGAAAGGCGTTACGCAATACAGAGAGGTTTATTATCGAAATTACGAGAGAGCACATTCCGGGAAGAGATGGGCAACATATTACTACCGCCCACATATATCTCGCGTAATGATCACAACGAAAAGATCCGAGAAATTAGAGCAAATACGGAGACTTACAAGCAGTCGTTCTTCCCACGCACAATTCGTGAATGGAACAGGGAAGGGGGGATCAGATAGTGGTACAATAAGTACCCTCCGCCACACACCGTAAGGTGGCTCGCGGAGTATAGATGTAGATGTAGATGTAGCAACGCCTGAGGAACTAGTGTTTGTTAGTCATTTGGTGCGCCTCCAGGAACACAGAAATGAAGTAGAAACCACACAGGAGGTTACCAGTATGTTTAGCACTATTTACGAAAATTCATACATGGTAGCAATAAATGTAAGCCACTTGTTATCACTGGTGACGAGTTCTCTACAAGCGGGAGGAACGGTGTTCTTATGTTTACTCAATGTGTGCCGAGCTGCCTTCAAGCTTTAAATCAGGGCTTAAAATTGCCGTTCACGAATACCAATTGTTTGAAACATTTACATGTGGTCATTCGAAATTCGTTCCCAAGAAGCAAAAATTACAGAGAAGCTTTTAAAAGGCTTCTGGAAATGACAAGTCACTAACTTGCAATTCTGAGGCATGTACTTATGGTAAGCACCTGAAGGAAATTACACTACTGGCCATTAAAATTGCTACGCCACGAAGATGACGTGCTACAGACGCGAAATCTAAGCGACAGGAAGAAGATTCTGTGATGTGCAAATGATTAGCTTTTCAGAGCATTCACACAAGGATGGCGCCGGTGGCAACACCTACAACGTGCTGACATGAGGAAAGTTTCCAACCGATTTCTTATACACAAACAGCAGTTGACCGGCGTTGCCTGGTGAAACGTTTTTGTGATGCCTCGTGTAGGGAGGAGAAATGCGTACCATCACGTTTCCGACTTTGATAAAGGTCGGATTGTAGGATATCTCGATTGCGGTTTATCGTATCGCGACATTGCAGCTCGCGTTGGTCGAGATCCAATGACCGTTAGCAGAATATGGAAACGGTGGGTTCAGGACGGTAATACGGAACGCCGCGCTGGATCCCAACGGCCTCGTATCACTAGCAGTGGAGATGACAGGCATCTTATCCGCATGGGTGTAACGGATCGTGCAGCCACGTCTCGATCCCTGCGTCAAGAGATGGGGACGTTTGCAAGACAACAACCATCTGCACGAACAGTTCGACGACGTTTACAGCAGCATGGACAATCAGTTCGGAGACGATGACTACGGTTACCCTTGACGCTGCATCACAGACAGGAGCGCCTGCGATGGTATATTCAACGACAAACCTGGGTGCACGAATGGCAAAATGTAATTTTTTCGAATGAATCCAGGTTCTGTTTACAGCATCATGATGGCCGCATCCGTGTTTGGCGACATCACGGTGGACGCACATTGGAAGCGTGTATTCGTCATCGCCATACTGGTGTATCACCTGGCGTGATGGTATGGGGTGGCATTGGTTACAGCCGGCCGCGGTGGTCTCGCGGTTAAGGCGCCCAGTCCGGAACCGTGCGACTGTTACGGTCGCAGGTTCGAATCCTGCCTCGGGCATGGATGTGTGTGATGTCCTTAGGTTAGTTAGGTTTAAGTAGTTCTAAGTTCTAGGGGACTTATGACCTAAGATGTTGAGTCCCATAGTGCTCAGAGCCATTTGAACTATTGGTTACACGTCTGGATCACATCTTGTTCGCATTGACGGCACTTTGAACATTGGACGCTACATTTCAGATGTGTTACGACCCGTGCCTCTACCCTTCATTCGATCCCTGCGAAACTTACATTTCACGAGGATAATGCACGCCGCATGTTGCAGGTCCTGTACGGATCTTTCTGGATACAGAAAATGTTCGGCTGCTGCCCTGGCAAGCACATTCTCCAGATCTCTCACCAATTGAAAAACGTCCGGTCAATGGTGGCCGAGCAACTGTCTTGTCACAATACGCCAGTCACTACTCTTGATGAACTGTGGTATCGTGTTGAAGCTGCATGGGCAGCTGTACCTGTACACGCCATCCGAGCTCTGTTTGATGCAATGCCCAGGCGTATCGAGGCCGTTATTACGGCCAGAGGTGGTTGTTCTGGGTACTGATTTCTCAGGATCTATGCACCCAAATTGCGTGAAAATGTGATCAAGTGTCAGTTGTAGTATAATATATTTGTCCAATGAATAACCATTTATCATCTGCATTTCTTCTTGATGTAGCAGTTTTAATGGCCAGTAGTGTACTTCAAAGATATGTCAAGTTTTGGGAAGTGTTTTCATAAACACTTATTTTAAATTAAGGATCTACTTCCTTGTAAACTACATTGAAATTTTCTTTTGTCCAGTTTCAAAATAAATGCAAGTGTGTGTAGTGGTGTGACTTTGCCTGCCCCCTTTTCTGAGGTGCCTTTCTTTTTTATGCCGCATGCAACTGACCGCCTGGATGGTGGTAGTGTTTTTGCTGAGGGGAGTTTATATATAGGCTTTATTCCCCTTGTCAGTTCCTGGGCGGTGTAAAGGTACCTGCGTGAGATGTTCTGTATATGACGGTATACGCATCCTCGCCACAATTTCCTACTAGAAACGGGGCCACAACTGCTAGCACCAGTGTCCGTGCGTAGCTCTCACAAGGGGTGGCCACGACGTGTGGAACGCGGACTTACTGCAAACTTCCTACACTCGTAGTACTCCACGAGGACAACTAAATGTGTAAGCAGTAGCGCGTACTGGTTCAAATGGCTCTGAGCACTATGGGACTTAACATCTGTGGTCATCAGTCCCCTAGAACTTAGAACTATTTAAACCTAACTAACCTAAGGACATCACACACATCCATGCCCGAGGCAGGATTCGAACCTGCGACCGTAGCAGTCGCGCGGTTCCGGACAGCGCCTAGAACCGCTAGACCACCGCGGCCGGCACTAGCGCGTACTTCTCAAGCGTTACTGAGAAAATCGCAAGATAATTTCGGTCGTCAAATATATATATCTGCGCGTGGCCATCTTAACCAAGAAGCGGCTGCAGCCAAGTGGTGACGGCACGGTAGCTCAGCGTGTTCGGTCAGAGCGTTAACTTCCCTTCATAATAAAATAGATGAACGAACAAACTGAACCGGTGTCATCGCACGTCCGCCCTGAACATATTCGGCGAGCAGTGTAAAACAAAAATTTTTTCTTATTTAAAGACGCTATTAAAATACACTCGATACTGCACAACTAATTATCAGCGCCGATGTTTAAGGAAATACTGAGTTATGCATGGTTTGCTTCCAAACTATCGTCCGAAAGAGAGGTTTTTGAAAATGTTAACGAGGTTTGTTTTTCCACAGAAAACGTCAAAAGACCTCACGTATGCGGAAACATGGCATTTATTCAATGGAGCTGGTGCCGTTTAACTTTATGTTTTCCATGTTTTTACGAAAAATACCATCCTGCAACTTGTACAATTAATCGTCGCTTTCGACATTACGAGTACATCTTTCGAAAGCAGTCTGTGCCGGTCAAAACTTGGAGGTAACAAGTCGTTTCGGGCTCCTTCCAGGTATAAGGGATTTCTCAAATCACGGACAAGCATACATTTTTAGTATGACTATGCATTTGGTCGTTTACTAGTCGATAGTTATGAATATTAAATTATTTGTGATAATAAAAATTAGTAGACTGCCAAATAACATTGTAAATTTAATAATACTTCATCCGATTACACGTACTTTCACCATTATATCAGTTGTAATATAAATAATAAAGAAAATGACAGTGTTGATGAAGTGTTGGCAGAAGAGCCAACACTGTGTTGCTAGAGGAGGCCGAAATGCACGCGTTTAATTACACGCTGACTGGCGCGAGGTCTGTAACAGTTAAGGGAATTAATAGTAGCAAATAAAGTACGTAGTTGATGTAATACTTAACTTTAATCCATAATGGGTGTACATCGCTCTTGACGGTACATGCTTCATATAATAAATAGCAAATGATAATGGCGCCTTGCTAGGTCGTAGCAAATGACGTAGCTGAAGGCTATGCTAACTATCGTCTCGACAAAGGAGAGCGTAATTTGTCAGTGATCCATCACTAGCAAAGTCGGCTGTACAACTGGGGCGAGTGCTAGGGAGTCTCTCTAGACTAGACCTGCCGTGTGGCGGCGCTCGGTCTGCAATCACTGACAGTGGCGACACGCGGGTCCGACGTATACTAATGGACCGCGGCCGATTTAAAGGCAAGTGTGGTGTCTGGCGGTGACACCACAGTTGAAAATAAAAAAAATAACTGACGAACGCAACTCGATCCAGCGATCCAGCGGCTTGAACGCCAAACACTTGAAAAAAATTGCTATTTTGTGTAAAACTGACATGGTGAAACCGTGGCCGTGTACAATTAATGTAGGTTAATTCTTACAGAGAAGAAAACAGCAACCAGCCACTATTAATACTGCTATTTATTTAGGTAAATAGCGCCGTTACCGGTTTCGAACTGGAAAGTTCATCATCAGACGGCTGTTCACATGACTTTCAAGATACTCTTTACATTATCGTCCATTTTCGATTTTTATTATTCCACTGTGGCAAAGTATTTTTGGTGTCTTGTTGCCGTCGAAAATTCCGCGCAATTTTGTTGCGAAGTTGCAGGATTGCATTTTTCGCATATTCCTAAATATACCCAGCACTTACGTAACTTGTACAGCACCATATTGTGGAAAGCACCCCCCCCCCCCCCCCACACACACACACCAAAAAGAAATTGCCACATGTGAAGTTATCACAGAGATTACAAATATTGTTCTATATTATTCGTTTAATTTGTTCAGGGCGGACGTCCAATGACACCCATTCAGTTTGTCGATGATCCGTTCACTCAGTTTTTTATTAGAAAGGGTAGCCAACGCTCTGACCGAACACGCTGAGCTACCGTGCCGGCTTTACTCGGCTGCAGCCGCTTCTTGGTTAAAATGGCCACGCACAGATATATATATTCGACGACCGAAGTTATGTTGCGATTTTCTCAGTAACGCTTGAGAAGTGCGCGCTACTGCTTACACGTTTAGTTGTCCTCGTGGAGTACTACGAGTGTACGAAGTCTGCAGTAAATCCACGTTCCAAACGTCGTGCCCTCCCCTTGTCAGTCTGTGACGCCACTATGCGGAGTCATACTGTTAGGCGGGCCTCCTGCGACCCACCATTTGCCCCCCCCCCCCCCCCCCCCTCACTCTCAGGCATTCCGTCTGTCTTCTGCGTGCCCCCCCCCCCCCTTCCGCTCACGAGAACACTGGGCGGGGGTGCGCGCCCGTGTCCCGTTTCACTCGAGCGACTTCCCGCTCAACATCGACTACTACTTGTCCCTGGGAGTCGCGTACTGGACAACACGTAAAGTGGAAAAAATCTTACAGAAGATGCGGTAAGACGGTTACGTTCGGCTGCTTGTGCCATAAGAGTAATTTCCAACTGTCGGGATAAATGGGGTGTATTCAAAAAGCAGGTTACAGGTTTTTTGCTTGTCCAAATATTAGGTTGTGTGTAAGTTTGTACCGTTATTGTTTTGCAGTTTGGTATTGGGGTTGCTCCAAAGAAAGCAGGTGTTGACAGATATGAAAATTACCGAACTATCAGTTTAATAAGTCACAGCTGCAAAATACTCACGCGAATTCTTTACAGGCGAATGGAAAAACTGATAGAAGCCGACCTCGGGGAAGATCAGTTTGGATTCCGTAGAAATGTTGGAACACGTGAGGCAATACTGACCCTACGACTTAGCTTAGAAGAAAGATTAAGGAAAGGCAAACCTACGTTTCTAGCATTTGTAGACTTAGAGAAAGCTTTTGACAATTTTGACTGGAATACTCTCTTTCAAATTCTGAACGTGACAGGGGTAAAATACAGGGAGCGAAAGGCTATTTACAATTTGTACAGAAAGCAGATGGCAGTTGTAAGAGTCGAGGGACATGAAAGGGAAGCAGTGGTTGGGAAGGGAATGAGACAGGGTTGTAGCCTCTCCCCGATGCTATTCAATCTGCATGTTAAGCAAGCAGTGAAGGAAACAAAAGAAAAGTTCGGAGTAGCTATTAAAATCCATGGAGAAGAAATAAAAACTTTGAGGTTCGCCGATAACATTGTAATTCTGTCAGACACAGCAAAGGACTTGGAAGAGCAGTTGAACGGAATGGACAGTGTCTTGAAAGGACCATATAAGATGAACATCAACAAAAGCAAAACGAGGATAATGGAATGTAGCAGAATTAAGTCGGGTGATGCTGAGGGAATTAGAGTAGGAAATGAGACACTTAAAGTAGTAAAGGAGTTTTGTTGTTTGGGGAGCAAAATAACAGAAGATGGTCGAAGTAGTCAGGATATAAAATGTAGACTGGCAATGGCAAGGAAAGCGTTTCTGAAGAAGAGAAATTTGTTAACATCGAGTATAGATTTAAGTGTCAGGAAGTCGTTTCTGAAAGTATTTGTATGGAGTGTGGCCATGTATGGAAGTCAAACGTGGACGATAAATAGGTTGTACAAGAAGAGAATAGAAGCTTTCGAAATGTCGTGCTACAGAAGAATGCTGAAGATTAGATGGGTAGATCACATAACTAATGAGGAGGTATTGAATAGAATTGGGGAGAAGAGGAGTTTGTGGCACAATTTGACCAGAAGAAGGGATCAGTTGGTAGGACATGTTCTGAGATATCTAGGGATCACCAATTTAGTACTGGATGGCAGCGTGGAGGGTAAAAATCGCAGAGGGAGACCAAGAGATGAATACACTAAACAGATTCAGAAGGATGTAGGTTGCAGTAGGTACTGGGAGATGAAGAAGCTTGCACGGGTTAGTGTAGCATGGAGAGCTGCATCAAACCAGGACTGAAGACCACAACAGCAACAACAGGTTTATTCATCGTTTGTCATTTTTTATTTGTGGTCAGTTTGCGAGAAGATGGTAAGTGGAGCTGTGGGCACTAGAAAATGGAGTGCCTGCTGGAGAAATCGGAACATTTCCGATGTATTCGCCTGTTTTTCAATAGCAGCGGAGGCAGGTAGAAACATCTGCGCAGTGTAGGGGGATAATACCACAGGACAGAGCACTCAAAATGGTTTTCTAGTTTTAATATAGGTCAATCTCGACGTTCGGGAAAACCTTGAGGATCTGATGAAGATCGCTTAAACGCATTGTAATATTATTGGATACTTTGCATATGAGATATTTGCCATAAAAGAAAAGGTAAGCCAACGAGCTGTAGTTCGTAAAGATGCTAAGCAACACAGCGCGAGCGTAAAGAGACATAATATTATATAATGTGCGGCTACACCAAGACGCGCCGTGTAACATTATGTGATTGCTTATCATTTTAAATGATTCACTAATCGAGCAGTCGCTCGGCAACAGCTACAGTTAGCAAATAATGTTGCGAGACTGTAAAAGGTGAACGTCCTGTGACGTAACGTGTTTATTGTCGAAGCGCCGTCAGAGATGCAGTGAGTAATTATTGACTGTTCTTCTGTCCGTTTTTCTCGCCGCGGTTTTCACTTTTACACATTTTTTTGATGTACGAGGTATTGTCGATGAACAGTTACTCATTTTTCTCTTGTCTCTTGTAACTTGTGTCGGACGCGCATGTCATGCCGCCGTATTTATTTATTTATTTTTGGCGAATTTTCCCTAAAAGGAAATCGTTAAGCTTATGACTTTGAAGGCTTGTTCTTCTTGTCCTTCCAGTACTCCTTCATTCTCTTGGAGAGGGCCTCTTTTCTCTCCTCAGACCATTCTTGTTTGGTCCGCTGTTTTAGCACTTCTGACTTTACTTCCCAATTGTCTATGTGTTTTCGGAAGGTGCTTCTGTCTGTGGTGTTTGTGGTGCCAATTGCTTGTAGGTCTTTTCGGACTCCTTCCATCCAGGGTGTCGAGACTTTAAGTGTCTTGATGTGTTCTAGAATTTTCTTGGTGAGTCTTGTTTCAGGGAGTCTATCTAAATGTCCGTAGAATTTAAGGCGCCTTTTTCTCATATCGTTCTCGATGTTCGAATATGCTTCTACTGTTGAGTTCTTCTGTAGTCTGTAGCCATCTGGTGTGGGTCTTCCTCCTAAAATTTTCCTCATGATTTTGCGTTCTTCTTTTTCGATTTCTTCAATTTTGATTTTCCTGTTGAGTGCTAGTGTTTCGCTGGCATACAGTGCGGCGGGTTTGATCACTGTGTTATAGTGTCTGATCTTGGTGTTTCTGGAAATGCATTGTTGTTTGTAGACGTTTCGTACCATGCCTAGTGATTTCCGTGTCTTCTGTTGTCTGTCTTCGTAAGCCAGTTTCTCTGTTCCAGTCGGTTCGTATTATTATTGTTAAAAATAATATTATTTTAGTGTAAAGTAAAAGTGCAATACTAAAAGTGCAATACTGCATAGCAGTAGATTTATTGTGCGACGTGTATGTGAAAACGTCAAAGGAATTATTTACATTACGAGAAGAGAAGTGCCAGTCAAAACGGCATCCACGTTAAATCCTTCATTGCAATGTAAGTTCAGTTCCATTTAAATATGAATTTATGGCAATTAATAGATGGTGTATAGACTATTTATTTAATATAGAATCTATGTCGCACTCCTTCAGGAAGTTATTTAATTTTCTTTATGTTTCTGCCGAATAGAGTGTTCACATTCACGAATTCTTTCGTCGAAATCGGACGGAAGTTGCATGCGGCGAAATATTTTCTCCGCGCCATATTCTACTGGTAAATGCATGATAAACTACAATCTCTTAGGAAATTCATGTTGAGCTATCCAAAAGTAATTATATTTTGAATAGGCATTTACTCTCCTCTGCAATGCAACTTCCGACTGATTCGACGATCCGACAAGAAACAGCCGCACACGGTCGGCGTTCGCAAATATATTTCCACCGCTGATTATAGCTATATGTTACAGCACAAAAGTAAACATATTGTTACAATTAGCGACTACGAACGGGGACATTTATAACTGTATGTTTATGTATACAACACTACGTAAACATATCGTTGTAGCGTCCAGCGTTAAAATATTTCAAATAAACGCTATGACCCGCTGGGCGCAGATATTTAAATCATTGCACACCGCGCTCGGTAGCAATAAGCTGCGAAACATTTGGAAGAACGATCTATCTTTTGTTAAGAAATATTCTAGAGACTTCATTATCACTTGTACTTTCGGTCGCCGACATGTTAAGACGTACTACATAGCATTGCTACAAGTTGTATTTTTATTTTGTGTGAAAACTATGTGAAACGACGAACAAACATTTCGGTAACTCGGGTGAGGATACAATGTACTTACGCACACGCAAGGACATTTAATTTTAAGAAGGAACGGACTGACAGAGCAGCGATTATTCGACTGCGCCATCCACAACAGAAATATCAGATGTAAGTGACGCATTTATTGTGTATTTGTCAATGTCTAGTAGTTTAAAGCCAATTTGTTCAAACTATATTAATATTTTACGATGCAGTAATTTTCTTCTTATTCTTTTCTTTCACTAACCAAAAATGATGTTCAAATTGTATATGAGCTTCGTTATAGGTTCGCTCTTTATCGCGGTGTCTCGATTGTATTTGGGAGACCACCAGTGTCTTCAACTTCCGAACTGTTAATCTTTCTCTTACGAAATTACACTAATTTGCCTTCATTTCTATTTTTATATTCAAATAGGTCTCTTAGGTATTTTCATCGAAGAGTCTGATTGCGTGAAGGCAATCCGGGTCAAAAGGTCAATTAAGAAACCCCTTCGCGTAATCAATCCGTACGTCTCCTGAACACAACCCAGAACCGAGGCATCGGTGATCAATTAATAATCTCTCTCTCTTTTTAAGTCGTACTAAAAAACAGCCACACAGGATAGCCGTAAGTACGCAATCTGGTGTTAGGTTGCATTTTGCCAGTAAATATTACCAACCGACAGTTACAGCATCACTATTATTATCTACTACTATTTCTTATACAGAATAAGCAAGTTCCTAACGCCAGAGCATTCAGTGATGAACTGTCATCATTCCATCATCGTGGAACATTTGCATGCAATGGGAAAGGTTTACAACTTGTGTGTATGGGTACGGCATGCTCTAAGATGAAAAAACAAGAATCAGCAGGTGGCCACATGTGCACCTCTGCTTTCTCGTGACTGGCACCGATCATTCCTATACTCTATCGTTACTGGTGACGAGGAATGGCGTCTTTACGCTAACATAAGGGAAAGAGAGGAGAGGCTTGGACCAAATAAAGCAGTAAGTCCCTCGTACAAAGATCTGCGAGCGTCCACGAGAGGTAATGCTGGTGGAACAGCAGCTGTGTGGTGTACTACGCACTGCTTCCCCGGAAAGTGGCCATCGCCGCTCACATTTACTGTCAACAACCGAGAGATCCGAGAACGAGACCAGAAAGATTGCATTCAGCGATGCTGCTCCACAATAACGCCCGCCCGACAATAAACACTACACAGGAGTTGCGCTGGGAAGTCACCTTATTCGCCTGATCTTGCGTCCTCAGCTTTCCACCATTTCCGATCTCTATCGAACAACTTTCAAGGAACTTCCTTTCCGAATGAAATTGCGCTCCGATCGTGGCTTCGCCTTAAAACCACGCGATTTCTACAGTTCGGAATCGAGAAGTTTCCCTGGCGTTGAAGGGGAATATATTATTGACGAGTAAAGTCTCTATTATGTGTATCTGTTGCGTTTACTAAACGTACAGAAAAACTCTATTTTTTTGTGGAGCAACCTAATAGTTTTTTTTTTCATACTGACACAGATACGTGACACTATTTTCCAACACAGTCTCCCAAGTCTTTGCCAACACCAATCGGAACGTTCTACCAATCGGTCAGCACCGAGCTCTTCGGTCACGGAGCCATTCCACAAGCTCTGTGCGAATAGCGTGACCAGATGCAGTTGTTTAACAAGAAGGGCAAACAGCTTCAAAACGGAGGACAAAGGAAGAAAAAAGAGGACACATCGAACGGGTCAATGCAGATAAGGATACCACCGTCAGCTTTGGACAAGTCACGTGACTGCCGGGAATTACCAGTATAACTAGTAGTTAATTGTTACTGGTGGTCAGGTGGTGATTCCCAGAGCAATATTTTTTATTTTAAATTAAAAACACTGATTGCGGTGACAGTGTGGCATCAATTGTTTTTATATATATGTGTAGTCTTAAGTTTAACAAAGACGGCTGCCTAAACGCCACTCCCGATTGGCTACTTTCATGTGACTTGGACAAAGCTGACGGGTGGTATTCTCATCTGTAGTATTCCCCATCAAACATACGTTCAATTTTAATAAATGAGTTTATTATTTATAGACATTACATACATACATTCCTTAACAATTATTGATACTTCTGCAAAAAATTCGTTCCCTCGAGAAGTTTAGGCTTACTTAACAGACAATTGTAAGATGACACACAAAAATTCTTTGAAATTATATTGGGCCATCAACAGGCGTTGCACTGATTCAAGGTTTAATCTATTCCACTCATCAGTTCACAATGTGGTAATTAAAGAAAATATTCTTTCGGAATTGTGCCCTGAAATACTGAAAAAGTATTCAGCAACTCCGAGTGACACTCATCTGAGTTACTTTCACAAAAAAATCTTTGCCCGTTTTTTTACTACAAGATAAAGTCCTAAATTATGGATGAAATAAAACCGTGACAGTTAATCTGTCGAGTTATTTCTTACCTTTATTGGCCACTGAGTCGTACGTTCCAGTTCAACATATCTTACATTCCGCTTCAAATTCATTTCTCCCTTTCTTGAAAGCAGGATATTTGCAGGAAAGGACATCAGAAAATGTACACTTTAGTTTAGGCGTAGCTAAATATTTTACGTAACTCAGTCGGTTAAAAATTACACTCACAAATCACACGTGCACTACAGGAAGCCAAGCCAATACAAAGCGAAGATACGAAACGAAAATTTTAAATAATCGATATTTGCATTCGCTTATAGGTCGAGCAACGATAACATCGACGATCCTGGTGCCACGTACTAACGTCGGCTTCGTGCGTGTTTATCACGAAGGCTGTGCCAATAGTTAAAGTATTTAAGAAAAGAGCAATAGAACGGGACGAGTTGTAGATTTAACTGTATTACGCTCAACTTTGCGAAAAAGCCGGACACTGTAAAAATCCGCCCGGACCCCGGACAAACATCTAAAAAGGAGGACATGTCCGGATTAATCCGGACGTCTGGTCACCCTATGTGCGAACGTCGTCACTGACAGAAAATCTGCGATTGCTGCCAATCGGCCGCCGATTGTTCGCTCATTGTCGTCTGCAGCCGAATCGCTGGCACACTTCCACCACGGCTGGAATCCGCGTGCTCTGCAGACGTTTTGCCCGCCAGAATCGCACTGCCCCCGAGTACGCTTCCAGCTGTCGCGCGACTTCGCTCGCCCACCGGGGAGCACCTGCTGTTACTTGTACCGCGGCAGAGCTGTGTGTGCAGGAAACCTGTAACTTCGACTCTCCTCCCCACAACGTGCCGCCACTCTCGTTGCACAGAGCGGTCTTACAATGGGATCGCGCCAACTCGTCATCGCCGATTTCGTCCGAATTTGTGGTATACGCAGAAAGCGACAGAAATGTCAGCTCCAAATGGCCAATTGCTGGGGGAAAGACAGCATTTTTGGCGTGGGTCGGGCGAAACGCGAGCCGTTACGTTAGTGCGGAACAGTGATCCCGAGATCGTGGGGACCGGTCCTTCTGCAGAATACTTGTTTATTTTTAATTTTTCCGTTACTTACACTGCGAATGAACCGAAAGAAGAGCGTGCAAGCGGACGAGCCCCGTAGCCGTAACTAGTCACTGGCCTCCCCAACGGCCGATTTTATCTCCGTGGAGAAACTATTGCTCGCATACGGCAGCCGAGGGCTGCTCGCCGGTCAAAATGAAACAAACGGATTAGGAAGTCCTGTATGCATTAATTACAGTCCCTTCTTAAAGCGTTATTTCCAGAGTCCTCGCCGACACTGCACGCGCAGTCCTTCCGTGGAACTTCTTTCCAGTTCCAAATTTTCTTCTTTGTTTCTTCATGTGTTTTATGAATATACACTACTGGCCATTAAAATTGCTACACCACGAAGATGACGTGCTAAAGACGCGAAATTTAACCGACAGTAAGAAGATGCTGTGATATGAAAAAGATTAGCTTTCAGAGCATTCAGACAAGGCTAGCGCCGGTGGCGACACCTACAACGTGCTGACATGAGCAAAGTTTCCAACCGATTTCTCATACACAAACAGCAGTTGACCGGCGTTGCCTGCTGAAACGTTGTTGTGATGCCTCGTGTAAGGAGGAGAAATGCGTACCACACGTTTCCTACTTTGATAAAGGTCGGATTGTAGCCTACCGCTATTGCGGTTTATCGTATCGCGACATTGCTGCTCGCGTTGGTCGAGATCCAATGACTGTTAGCAGAATACGGAATCGGTGGGTTCAGGAGGGTAATACGGAACGCCGTGCTCGATCCCAACGGCCTCGTATCACTAGCAGTCAAGATGACAGGCATCTTATCCACACGGCTGCAACGGATCGTGCAGCCATGTCTCGATCCCTGAGTCGAGATGGGGACGTTTGCAAGACAACAACCATCTGCACGAACAGTTCGACGATGTTTGCAGCAGCATGGACTATCAGCTCGGAGACCATGGCTGCGGTTACCCTTGACGCTGCATCACAGACAGGAGCGCCTGCGCGGTGTACTCAACGACGAACCTGGGTGCACGAATAGCAAAATATCATTTTTTGGGATGAATCCAGGTCCTGTTTACAGCATCATGATGGTCGCATCCGTGTTTGGCGACATCGCTCTGAACGCACATTGGAAACGTGCATTCGTCATCGCCATACTGGCGTATCACCTGGCGTGATGGTATGGGTTGCCATTGGTTACGTCTCGATCGCCTCTTGTTCGCATTGACTGCACTTTGAACAGGGGACGTTACATTTGAGATGTGTTACGACCCGTGGCTCTATCCTTAATTCGATCCCTGCGAAACCCTACATTCCAGCAGGATAATGCACGACCGCATGTTGCAGGTCCTGTACGGGCCTTTCTGGATACAGAAAATGTTCGGCTGCTGCCCTGGCCAGCACATTCTCCAGATCTCTCACCAATTGAAAACGTCTGGTCAATGGTGTCCGAGCAACTGGCTCGTCATATACGCCTGTCTCTCCTCTTGATGAACTGTGGTATCGTGCTGAAGCTGCATGGGCAGCTGTACCTGTACACGCCATCCAAGCTCTGTTTGATTCAATGCCCAGGCGCATCAAGGTCGTTATTAGGGCCAGAGGTTGTTGTTCTGGGTATTGATTTCTCAGGATCTATGCACCCAAAATGTGTTATAAATGTAATCACATGTCAGTTCTAGTGTAGTACATTTGTCCAATGAATACCCATTTATCATCTACATTTCTTCTTGGTGTAGCAATTTTAATGGCCAGTAGTGTAGTAATAAATAATGTAAATTAACAATCATTTCCGTTTATTTGCAACGTAAGTAACGAAAAAATTAAAATTCGGAAGTGTGCACACAGGCACGTGATTCCGTGACTCTTCCGGCTGCACCAGCTGCTCCTGCCACCTAACGTGGCTGAGTCGAGCCCAACTCTTTTTGCCCCCCCTAAACTGTTGATCACCTGTGGCCCTCAGTTCTGTCACTCTCATATCTCGCCAAGCCCTGCAGACACCATGAGTCTGGACCAAATCAGTGATGACGAGCAGGCGCAATCCCCTTGTTAACATTCAACAACATGTTTAACTTACTGTTTCGCTGATTGATATCGGTCCCGTCAGATTACGGAAAGATGCGGAATGAAATCGGCTGTGCCCTTTCAAAGGAACCGTCCCGGCATTTTCCTGGCGCGATTCAGGGGAATCTCGAAAACCTAAATCAAAATGGCTGAAGGCAGGTTTAAACTGTTCTCCTCAAGAAAGCGAATCCAGTGTGCTGACCAGTGCGCCACCTCGCTCGGTAACTTACGGTTTCGAGTTGCCTCGTGAAAGTCGGTAAGTTAACTTTGCATATTTTTGTTCACTGGTACGTTATGATATATTACAGGGTCAGTCAAAAACGACTTTACAATTCGTGAAGGTATGGTTCATCTGTGCAACTAATTGAAGGCTATTTGTTTATTGACATGCGCGTTTCCCTTCTTTTATTTGCGAAGCATCTTCAATCTTCAGTGGCCTGTAATACATGTTTCTTTTTATACATACAATATAGGTATTATTACAATCTACCACATAATAAGTTTATTGTAGGTATAAAAAGAAACATGCATTACAGGCCACTGAAGATGCATCCCAAATAAAAGAAGAGACATGCGTATGGCAATAAACAAACAGCCTTCAGTTTGTTTGCATGGCCCTCCTTCGCTGGAAGTACAGAAATATTTGTTTTGTAAATAAAACCGCCTTTTCCTGCTGCCACTTAATTTATTTTTCCCAGACGCGTTTCGCCTTTTTCATGTTTAAAAGCATCATCAGTGCGCTCATTTGCTCTGATCTGTGTTTTCTTTCAACTGGTCTGGGGGTCGCACTACCACTTTTTACCGACATGTAGGCACAATTTTGAGTTTCGACATTTTTCACACTGTTCGCCATGTTTCAACCACTCGCTAACCGTGGTTAACAAGTAAGTCGGAAATAAAGTGGTAGTGCGACCTCCAGACCAGTTGAGAGGAAACAAACCACCCCACTGAGGATGCTTTAGAATAAGAAAAAGCCGAAACGCGTCTGGGAAAATTAAATTAAGTGGCAGCAGGAAAATGCAGTTCAATTTACAAAACAAGTATTTATGCCTTCAGTTAGTGTATTTATAGTAATGAAGGGAACTACGGAAAACAGAAAAAAATGAAGACTTTACAAATGTTGAATGGTGTAGAATTTTACTGTGGTAACTTTCACAATCGGTAGACGTGTCGTTTTGTAGCAAACAACCTCAAGTTTGTTTGACGTAGGGCATCAGTACCCCCTTCCGTCACCAGGAGCGCCAACGCATTGCACAATTAAAATGACTAGTTTCACTGGTGTGGAGCATGCTCTCGGAGTGTTTTGATTTCGTGAAACAAAGTGTGAAACAACTGTCCGCCGTCAATTTCGCACTGAATACGCTAGACAACCTCTAAGCAGACTTGGGCATACAATTTCGTCGAATCCACGTCGCCATTGCACGTACACTAGACTCTCGCTAATCCGGCCCTCAGTAACCTGGCGCACATCCAAAAACACGTGCACAGTGAATTATCGTGCGCAACAATGCTTAGTTAAACAATGCTTTATATACTGTATTTGAAATTGTAGCTTTCCTTACAGTTCGGAATTATGTCTTCTAAAAGGCAACACGTTATAGACCTCAAGCAGAAACTAGAATTTTTAGATAAAGTTAAATCGAGGTTCTTCGCAGAAAGCCATTGTTGCTCAGTTCAATGTTGGACGAGCAACTATTTGTGACATCAAAAAGAACGAAGATGAAACTTCCTGGCAGATTAAAACCGTGTGCCGGACTCCAACTCGGGACCTCTGCCTTTCACGGGCAAGTGCTCTACCAACTGAGCTACCCAAGCACGACTCACGCCCCGTCCTCACAGCTTTACCACTGCCAGTATCTCGTCTCCTACCTTCCAAACTTTACAGAAGCTCTCCTGCGAACCCTGCAGAACTAGCACTCCTGAAAGAAAGGATATTGCGGAGGCATGGCTTAGCCACAGCCTGGGCGATGTTTCCAGAATGAGATTTTCACTGTGCAGCAGAGTGTGCGCTGATATGTAACTTCCTGGCAGATTAAAACTGTGTGCCGGACCGAGACTCGAACTCGGGACCTTTGCCTTTCGCGGGCAAGTGCTCTCCCCCAGGCTGTGGCTAAGACATGTCTCCGCAATATCCTTTCTTTCAGGAGTGATAGTTCTGCACGGTTCGCAGGAGAGCTTCTGTAAAGTTTGGAAGGTAGGAGACGAGATATTGGCAGAAGTAAAGCTGTGAGTACCGGGCGTGAGTCGTGCTTCGGTAGCTCAGATGGTAGAGCACTTGCCCGCGAAAGGCAAAGGTCCCGAGTTCGAGTCTCGGTCGGGCACACAGTTTTAATCTGCCAGGAAGTTTCATATCAGCGCACACTCCGCTGCAGAGTGAAAATATCATTCAAGAAAGAAGATGTTATTCGACAGTACTCAACACAAATGGATAGGGAGTTGGGAAAACGGAAGGTTATGCAAAAGACAGAATGGTATTCCTTTACTGCGTTGTTGTACGAACCGTTTATAAACAGCTAGCAACGTCCAGTTCTTCAGTCAGTGGCCTGATTATAAAGGAAAAAGCAGCTGCATTTAACAAACGACTTGGAGGTAGTAGTCGGCCAGTGTGGCCGAGCGGTTCTAGGCGCTTCAGTCTGGAACAGCGAGACCGCTACGGTCGCAGGTTCGAATCCTGCCTTGGGCATGGATGTGTGTGATGTCCTTAGGTTAGTTAGGTTTAAGTAGTTCTAAGTTCTAGGGGACTGATGACCTCCGCTGTTAAGTCCCATTGTGCTCAGAGCCATTTGAACCATTTGGAGGTAGCAGCTCGTTTGCAGCGAGCCAAGGTTGGCTGTCAAACTGGAAAAAACGACACAGCATTCGGCAGTTGACAGTCACCGGGGAAAGTCGCTCAGCTAACGATAAGGATGTTGATTAGTTTGTAAATTCAAATGGCTCTGAGCACCATGGGACTTAACATCTGAGGTCATCAGTCCCCTAGAACTTAGAACTACTTAAACCTAACTAACCTTATGACATCACACACATCCATGCCCGAGGCACGATTCGAACCTGCAACCGTAGCGGTTGCACAGTTCCAGACCGAAGCACCTAGAACCGCTCGGCCACTAAGGCAAGATACAGAAGATAATAGAGGAACAAGATTTAACTGCTGATGAAATAGGACTCTTTTACAAGATGCTTCATTCAAAAACGTTACCTGCCAATAAGGAGAGGAAACTCGTGGTTACAAGCAACAGAAACAGTGTGTAACATTAACGGTGTGTTGTAATGCAAATGGGAGTCATAAACTACCGCTTATGGTGATTGGAAAATCTCAACATCCACGTTGTTTTCAACACACTGACATAAATACTCTACCAGTGCAGTATTGCACTCAGAAGAAAGCGTGGATGGACAGACAAATATTCTGTCGGTGGTTCCATGGAACTTTTGTACCAGCAGTGAGAAAAGAGCTAAAGAAGAAAAAGCTTCCACTGAAAGCTATCCTTATAATTGACAATGCTCCCAGTCGTCCTTCATATGTTTCTCTAAAGTCCGATGTACGGCGTGTAAGGGGTGAGAAACGCCATCCTCACCTGCTGTAAATTGACGAGGCTCTGGTGACCGAGTGACTCCCGGGATAAGGAGTCGCCCTCTTCCATGCCAACGTCCTCCTTGCAGGGCGGATGAGCGGTTAGAGATTAGGGCATTAAGACATCCTATGTTCTCGGGTTGAGAAATCATCCCTAAAGGCGGAAGATCCAAAGATGGGCAACGGCAAAGGACACCATTGGTAGGAGGGACTCTTTGAGCCATCTCACCTAGGAGAAAGCAGCTGTGATCACAGACTGGGTGGCTCAGAACCGTGTCCGATGTACAAGCACTCTTTCTTCCACCCGATGTGACAGCTTAATTCAGCCCACGGACCAGAGACCAGGGAATTTTGGAATTACCTCTTTTCTCACTGCTGGTACAAAAGTTCCATGGAACCACCGACAGAATATTTGTCTGTCCATCCACGCTTTCTTCTGAGCGCAGGCCGGCCGGAGTGGCCGAGCGGTTCTAGACGCTACAGTCTGGAACCGCGGGACCGCTGCGGTGGCAGGTTCGAATCCTGCCTCGGGCATGGATGTGTGTGATGTCCTTATGTTAGATAGGTTTAAGTAGTAAGTTTTAGGGGGCTGATGACCTCAGAAGTTATGTCCCATAGTGCTCAGAGCCACTTGACTGTCATACGGGGGACCAGGGCCCGATTTCCGGTAATACCTGGGCGTTTTCCCCCGGTGGGGGGACTGGAACGGAGGGTGTAACACCTGGGGAGGTAGTCGAGTCTGCAGCGGCGGTTCCGGAGTCACGGAAGGTGACGAGGGCCGCGGGAGCGGTGTGCTCACCAGACACCCTGCACGGCGCACGGTCGGGCCACAGTGACCAGTCTAGGGCCAGAAAGCCGAACTTGGGCTTTACGCACAGCCTCACAGCCACTGTAGAGACAGGCACGGAGAGTTGCATTAGACCAGTCTTTGGGCTTAAGGGGAGTAGGGCGTCAAACGGGCTGACTTGGAGCAGGAGAGGCACCACAGGACATTTTAATTTCCACTGACTATACTTTTACAAATAAATTCATAAAACTTTGTCAACACGACCAGGAAGCATTCAGGATTCACACTCGTAGCAGTGAAAGTTCAAAAACATAAAAAAATACGTTTTTTTACATGTGAAACTTCATCGTTTTCTCACTTACTATTGGCTGCATTTGTTGCTATACGTACACTTTCCTTCATAAGTAAGAGAGATTTTTGAACGAATTTTGCACAGCATACAAACCACGCTTACAGATGTATGAAACTCTAAAATATAACAGCTCATTCATTTTTTCATAAATTGAATAAATTCTAAACTTCGTGTTTGGAAAAAACTTAAATTTTATAGCTAGTTTTTAATAGATTTGGAAAATTCTAGTGTTTTGAACTAAGTAGTTTGTGTTTAATAAACATACCAAGTTTGAAAGCACTAGGATATTTATTTTGGATGTTACATGTCCCTAAGTACAGAAATTTGTGTATTGCGGAAAATGGCCGTTAAAGTTTCTGCTTGTATTTGGCATTCTTTTAGAACTGTCCAGCATCATAAGCAGGTTCTTTTCCATTTTCTAAATAAGTTTTCTTCCTTTTCACACTCTTATGATGTACTCTTCCTGATTTTATTACCTCCAAAAATGATTTATCTGCTTTCACTACACGCTCTCTGTCTATGGCATACAAAGCTTTGGTCCGGTTCACTCCGGCCTTCATTCCCATTTTCTTCAAATGTTTAAATGTGTGTGAAATCTTATGGGACTTAACTGCTAAGGTCAGCAGTCCCTAAGCTAACACACTGCTTAACCTAATTTATCCTAAGGACAAACACACACACCCATGCCCGAGGGAGGACTCGAACCTCCCATTTTCTCTAAAACATATTTCCTGCTATGCATACCATCATTAAAACATGAAACTGCATTATAAACGCCAATGGCAAGTGCATTTCTTCCCACAAAAATAGTTTTTGGCAATCTTTTCCCATACACATTTGTTAGAACTTTCATTTGGGTTTTGGGTACCGCCACAAAGACATTTCTCCAGAGAAAGTATCGATATCAATAGTCATTTCTTTCACGTATGACAATCTCTGGCGCAAATATAAACAATCGAATTCTACAGAGCGAAATACACTTACGTATGACATAAGAATGGTGTGCAAAGGGGTGTGGCCTGCATCTTGGTACCAAATAATGTGCCTTATTATCTCGCAAATGTACAGGGTGATTATAATTAAAGTTAAACTTTCAAAACGCTTTAGAAATAACACCACTTGTCAGAATGACGTCAAATTGCAACGGAATATTATCGGAGAAGGGGGAAAACGTATGGCATAAGAAAAAGAACAGTGGTAAAGTTGGTGTAAACACGCCGGGTACACGGCTTTTCCTCCTCTCGCGTCTGCGACGTTCGCCATAAATATCTCGAAGCAGGATCGCGTTCTGCTTGTACAGCTGCATTACAAGAATCATGATCAATTTGCTGCCCACGTCGCTCTGCATAAGTTCAAGGCACTGAAGGGTTTGAAAGAAGGCGTTGATCGGATGACTGCCGTGGGTCTGGAGAAAATGATTCGGAAATTCGAAAACCCGGGCTCTTTTGGTTTGCAACCTGGTAGAGGGAGGAAACGAATTGATTCGACGTCAGTGGAAGCAGTGGCCACAGCAATGTAGGAGAAGGCGAGTGGTGGTGTGCAAACGTGTAGTGCACGGAGAATTGCCCGAACATGGGACATGCCCGTGAGCACGATGCTTAAAATCCTACGAAACATCCTTCTTTGCTATCCATTCAAAATTACCCATGAGCACGAGCTGCTTCCTGTTGACCTGCCAATAAGGGAGACATTTGCTTTAGAATTTCTTGCTCGCATGGAAGTGGACAACGATTGGCGTGGAAGATTCTGAGGATAGACGAAGCCCTCTCCCTTCTGACAGGATATGTCAATACACAGAATTGTCCAATATGGGCAACGAGAAATCCAACACGCAAATCTATCATCCTGTAAAGGTGTGATGCGGGTTTACGGCATCATTTATCACAGGGCGATATTTTATCGAAGAGACAGGTGCTTCCGGTCCTGTTGCCTGTACCGTCACTGGTAAGCACTACGACTGTCTTGTGCGCAACCACGTCATTCCAGCTCTCCGACAGCGTGGATGTGATCATTTTTATGCAAGATAGCGCACTTCCGCATATCGCAAATCTAGTTAAGCGGCTGCTGAAGCGCCATTTCTGAAAAGCTAGAATTATCGGCTGCTATTTCCCTACAGCCTGACCGCCCCGACCACCTGGTCTTAATCCGTGTGACTTCTGGCTGTGGGGCTGCCTGACAGATGTGCTTAGTGTTCCGACTGCAAACTTACTAGCTGTACTGAAGGAAAGCGCAACACATTCTGAACGTGATCCAGGAAACATGCTGTTTATCGACTTCAACTTGTTGCAGAAAACTGTAGGCAGCAAATTGAATATGTTTTGCGCCAGTCACACGGAAACTAATACTCCGATTTGATTTTGATTGATGCGTTTTATGCGGTTTTTGGCCTCAGGACATCTAAAAACCGATTTCTCTCATCCGATGTGATTTGTTCCCATAGGAACTTACCACAAATTTCCAAATTTCTATAAATACGAAAGGAAATCCCCCGACTGAATGGTGACTCATCATCAACCAGCCCAAACCGCCAATCTTTGGAGGTGTTGATCTTATACGGAAGACATCGTTTAAGAAGGGATTTTTCGGAATTCCACCCATGTGGGGGCGAAATGGGGGATGGAATGCTTCCTGACAACATATCGCTATTAAAGCAATTTTGACGCTAGAACTACGAAAATTGGTATGCCTATTTGGTTTCTCGGCCAGAAATAAAAAGATGATGTTTCAACATTTTTCGAAATTCAACTCCCAAAAGGGTGAAATAGTGGCTGAATTTTTTAAAAAAACTAAATAATTAAAGAACTGGTAAAACATTTTAAAGCTACATCTATGAAACTGTATTTAGCTTCTTGGTTGGAGATTAAAATTGCTGAAACAAGTATTTTTTTTTTTTTTAGATTCAACTCCTAAGTTTGGAAATGGGGGAAGAAAGTTTCTATGAAAATATTTCGTTACATCAAAACATTTTTAAAGCCAAATCTAAGAAAATTGGTATTTCATTTAGCTATTAGAAATTTGTGTTAGGAGATGTCATTTTCCAAGGGCGTGTTAAAACAACGCAGGATTAACAAAAACCTCCCACTCCAGCTATCCGAATCGCTTTTTGTAGTGTTTAAATGGCAAAAGAAAGCCATAAGGTGCATAGCAGGACTTAACCCATACAAATCACGAAAAGATTATTTTAAGAAACTAAATATAATTACAGTGTCTGGCCTGTATATTCACAACTCCCTCGTCTTCGTTAATGAGAATTTGAGTAAATTTAACTTAAGGAGGACATTTCATGACCATAACATAAGTGGACATACAATTGATTTGCCATGTATTAGGCTTGCAAAGACACACAACAGGTATAAAAATCTTGGTCCTGTCTGCTTCAACAAATTACCTGGAAATGCCTACACAGCGCCAGTAAATAAGGTGGATCAAAAGTAAATTAATTTACGCTGCTCAAGAGTTCCTCGAGTATGTGAAAAATTACCCACTTTCCTTATAAGAAAGAAGAATAAATTAACTACAAACTGTACATATGTTAAAATTTTTGGATGTGAGGTCCGCCAGTTACGCAAAACTCCGTTTTTCTCAGTACTCAAACATGTTTCGGCACCATCAGTGGGTTTTCGTAAATAATGATTATAAAATTATGTGTATTTCTAGTTCAAACAACAGATCGTTTCTGTTTTTGTAAATACCTTTACATTTGGTGTGTATGAATTTTATGTACCACTTTTGTGTTAAATGCTACAGGTTGCTTGTCATCTGCAAACAAAGTTTTTTGCTGGGAGTTAACCTATCTTTTAGAATGTAATTTAGTTTTTCGCGCCTATTTTCGTATTTACTTACGTTTTCATGTGGCAAGCACTTGCATTCTCCGCATCATGCTGAGATGTTGTCATGCATACGTAACTATTACAAGTATTTTCCACAAATAACGTAGTAAAACACTTTTTCACTACACCAGAACACAGTGTGATTGTGGTTTGTTGTGTGTCTCAGCCCAGAGCGTGTTCATTTGTTTACCAGAGAGTTCGGCGCCAAATTTGAATTTTGTTTGCATTTTGTGTGTGTGTGTGTGTGTGTGTGTGTGTGTGTGTGTGTGTGTGTGTGTGTAGACTTTATCTGTTGTGCAGTTTTTATTTGTAAAGTTCCTTTAATGTGTTAAATAGTGTGCCATTGGAGAGTGTGGTGTATCCGTTTAAGACTTGATTTCCTTCTGCTATTGCCTTCTGTGTATTTAAGTTTTCCTCAATAGTCAGTTTGCTGTATAGGCTGTGGCTGGGTTTTTAGTATTCTTAAGTCTGTTTCTATTATGGTTGGGTGGTGATTGTTGACTATAAGGTGGTCAGCAAATGTGCTATGGGAGCTATTGCTTTTACAAGCTCTGAGATGTTCTGAATATCTTGTTTTGAAGTTTCTGCATGTTTGTCCTACGTATACTGACTGGCAAGTGTTGCATGTGAGTTCATATATTCCTAATCTGTTAAATTTATCCATGGGTGTTTCTTGTGTTCTTATCTTTTTCTGTGTTGTGTTCTCTGTCCTGTATCCTATTTGGAGTCCCTGTTTCTTTAATATGTTGCCTATTCTGTGAAAGATTTTGTTATTGTTTATTTATTATTTATTTGTCCCATAGGTCAAATCAGTACAATGGCTTGTACAACTGATATGGGATAAGTCAATACAAATATACAGTTTACAGTTGTCTAAAACAGTAAACAAGAACACAGAAGAATGATTATATTACATTACCTACAAATTATGTTACTTAAAGTTACAGCTTTACGGAGAATTTTTACATGATGTGACAAAATTGACTTAATAACATTCAGCTTTGATACATTATCATGCACTAAGACAATTTTGATTCCAAATATTCCTGGATGGTATAAAAGCAGTCTTTTATTAAAAGAGATTTCACCGTCTGTTTGAATTTATTTATTTCTTGTATAAAAGTTGGAAGATGGTTATATAATTTTATTCCCATGCAATTGACACCATCACTGTACAGTTTTGTTGAGTGGGGAAGTATTCTTAGAGAGGTTTTTGATCTTGTGTCATAATCGTGGTAATCCATATTTTTGCTAATTTTGTTGATACTTTTTTTGGTAAAGAATAATAATTATAGTATGTATTGGCATGGGAGGGGCAAAATATTTAGTTTCTTAAATAATGGTTTACAAGTGTCTCTTTGGTTTTTGAACATAATTGTTCTGACTATCTTCTTTTGCAGTTTGAATATCTTAATTGATTCAGAATTTTGGCCCCAGAAGAAGATTCCGTAGTTAAGTACAGAGTGAAAGAGTGCACGGTACATAGTGGTTTGGGTACTTGTGTTAGTGACGTTCCTTATTGATTTAATCATGAAGCATACTTTATTAAGTTTTGTGCTGGTAATGTCAATGCGCCTTTTCCATGTGAGCGTATCAGTAATAGTGACCCCCAAAAATTTTATTTCTTTTTCAAGTTTAACATTATTTTTTCCAGTGATATAGTTGGTAGTAATGGATTTCTGTTTTGGCCAGTGTGGAAGGTTATTCCAATTGTCCTTTTTTCATTAAGAAGCGGGCTGTTACTTTGAAGCCATCAACTTATTTGATCTGTGGTCCTATCTATATTAGATTGGAGAATTTGTTCGGGCGCAGATATGAGTAGAGAGGTGTCATCAGCAAACAGTGTTTTTGTGTCTGGTAGGCTGTGAGGAAGGTCATTTATGTAAAGTAAGAACAGCAAGGGGCCTAGGACGGAGCCTTGGGGAACGCCTTGCTTTATGGTATGTATGGAGGAATGTACAGTGCTAGCTGTACCCGAGAGCTTAGTTTCATTTAATTCAACATACTGCTGTCGATCTTCCAGATAGCTTTTAAACCAGTCATAGGCATTTCCTCTTATTCCATAGGAATGCATCTTTTGCAAAAGTATACTATGATTAACCATGTCAAAGGCCTTAGTTAGATCTAGGAAGATACCTATGGCTGGGAGTTTTTTGTCCACAAGCTCCAGTGCATGATCTAGAAATTCTTGTATTGCATCAGTTGTAGCTTTCTTACTTTGGAAGCCGAACTGAGCAGGTGACAGGATATTTTCTTTGTCTAGAAAGGACATGATTCTGGTGGCCATTATATATTCAAATACTTTACTAAAAGTTGAAAGCAGTGCAATGGGTCGATAATTACTGGGATCCTCTTTGCTTCCTTTTTTGTGGACAGGTATAATTTTTGCAATTTTGAGCATGCCAGGAAATGCACCATTCAGGAATGAGAAGTTTATTATGTGGCTAGGGGTTTACTGATAAAGTTGCTGCAATTATGGAGGAGGAAGCATGGAATTTGATCTTGTCCAGCAGATGATTTTTTTAAATTTTGCTATGAAGTGTCTTTTCTATTTCAGTTTCAGATGTAGGCCTTAAAAATAGAGTCTCAGAGCATAAGTTTGGTTCTAGTTGCAAGGGACAGCTATTTTTAAGATGGTTAGCCAGGTTTTCTATTGTTTCTGTAAAGTAGTTATTGAATTCCTCTGCTGTTTCTTTCCCACTGGAGACTAATTTTCCTTCTATTTTTAAGGTAATATCACTTTGTAGTTGTTTTCCTCTATTAGTATTCATATTAATAAGTTGCCACATGCTTTTGCTCTTATTGCAGGTGAGTATGTGCCATTTCGTTTCATGTGTGTGTTGTTGCTCTGTTGTGTTTTGTGTTGTTCTGTGCTGGGTGAGGATTTGTGTGTGTGTGGTGTGTTAATTTTTGTACTATTTGCATATTGTTTGTCTACCATATGAGGGTACAACCATTTTCTGCTGCTATTTGTTTTATTTGCTGTGTCCGGTATGTGTATGTTCTTGATTCTGTCTATTAACTCCTTTGAGTTTTCCAGATTCCTGTTGTTATCAAACGTGTACAGTTTTTTAAGTAGTGCGTGTGTTTGATGGGCTATGTAGTAGGATGGAGCATTTTGGAAGTTAATTACGGGTCTTAATGGGATATTGTCCTTGTGAACCTTTGGTAGGGCATTTAGGGTGGGTGCTTTTGCATTTTCCTGTGTCATCCTCTTTACCTGGCTTTTTGAAAATGTAAAACATCAATAATACAATGTCTGTTGAATGTTTTTTTTCTGGTATATTGCTGTTGGGGTCACTGATCAGTTTTGTGATGTTGTTGTCTTTGAGAAAATCTAGTGTTTTCTCTGTGTTTTCCTTTTCATCCATAATTACAGTAATATTCCCTTTGTCTGCTCTTGTTACTATGGCATTGTTCTGTTTTAATTTATTTTAAGTTTGCTGGCTGTGATTTCCTCTGATGTTTTATGATTAGAAATAATTGTGGATTTGTATGTTCTGATTATCTGTGATATTTCTGCAGCTACTAATTCTCTTGTCTAGTTTGCATTAAACTCTGGGGTGCCGAGTCTTTCTTGTTCCTGTAAAATGTCTCCTGATTCTGTTACGAGGTTTTCTATTGTTTTGTGTGATATGTTAGTGTTAATGTTGTGTTTTGGCCCTTTTTCTAGTAGGTTCTTTTCTTGTTCAGTAAGATTTATGTCAGGTTAACAATTCCGTCATGGAACTTATATTGTTGGTTGAGATTGTTTTTAGTGGGTGTGTTTGTGCTGTTGATTATTCTGTTGAGTTTTCTGTTTTGTTTCTCTCGTTTTTCTTGCATTACTTTCTGACTATATGCCTTTTCTCTCTCTGTTATTTTCTCAAAGTGAGCTGGTATTGTAAATTTGTTAGCCAAATCTAAATGTGTTTGGTAAAGTTCAATGTTAAGCAACTACTTTTTAGCATATAATTCCCTAATTTCATGCTTTAGCCACAAAATCTCCACTTTCTGTTACACTTTCTTTGGTGCAGATGACATGCTATTCACAGAGTTTTTGATATAATATGGAATTACATTATTAGCTAGGCAATTTTTATTAAACTGTATATTGAGAGTTGTCTTCTGACACTTCATTAAGGTGTTCCTGTATTTGTTGTAGAGCTTGCTGGGGAATGCCTGGCTGGGCGACGAAATATCCATCATTTTTATTTGCAGCTCCTTGTATTGGCCGTGTTAGCAGTTAAAATTTTTGGGCGTGAGGCCCGCCAGGTGCCGGGAACCCACCTGGCACAAACCTTTTTTAACGCCAACAACTTCAGTAATCTGCAAACACTTCCTGCCCCTATCCCAACGTAGCGCAACAATTCGTTCTCTCTGATGCGTCTGTCAGCAGTCACCAATTTGTTAACTCTCTGCACATTGTCTGGAGTGTGTGCAGTACGAGACCTGCCGCTGCGAGGACAGTCCTCAATATTGCCGTGCCCGCTTTCGTGACGTAACCTGCTTGCCCACCGACTAACTGTACTGCGATTGACAGCAGCATCTCCGTACACCTTTTTCAACCTCTTGTGGATGTTTCCCACTGCCTCATTTCCACAGCACAGGAATTCTGTGACAGCACATTGCTTCTGACGAACGTCAAGTGTAGCAGCCATCTTGAAGACATGCTGTGACAGCGCCACTCACGGGAACAGATTGAACTAAGTTTGAAAGCAAGTGGGAAGGTTTGTATCTACACACTGTAAAACTTTCACACATGCAGAATGAAAACTGTATTTTTACAGAAATAGTGTGCATTTCTTTTGGAGTGACCCTTGTAGTTCATTTATCTTGTAACTGTTATGAAACTCTTTGTTGTTATTGACATTTGCATAAATATGTATTGTATCCATCTTGGATTATTATATTGTAGTTGATGACATTTGTCCAAGTTTATATTATTATTATTATTTCTTTACTTTCTCAGACGTTAAGTCTGGTTAAAAATGGAAAGTGATGCGGACCTTGATCAAGCGTCACTTCCATTTAACTGTATGGTATGTGTTATATTGCATTTAGGAACTTTCTGGTAATTGAACATTTATCAATAATTACAGATTTCTGTAGTTGTATATATATAAGTTTGGATGTAGCTGTATTGCATTGATGTACTGGTGGATATTGTATGGTATGACTCCTGTAGTTGACAGTATAATTGGTATAATGTCAACTTTGTCCTGATGCCACATGTCCTTGACTTCCTCAGCCAGTTGGATGTATTTTTCAATTTTTTCTCCTGTTTTCTTTTGTATATTTGTTGTATTGGGTATGGATATTTCGATTAGTTGTGTTGATTTCTTCTTTTTATTGGTGAGTATGATGTCAGGTTTGTTATGTGGTGTTGTTTTATCTGTTATAATGGTTCTGTTCCAGTATAATTTGTATTCATCGTTCTCCAGTACATTTTGTGGTGCATACTTGTATGTGGGAACATGTTGTTTTATAAGTTTATGTTGTAAGGCAAGCTGTTGATGTATTATTTTTCCTACATTGTCATGTCTTCTGGGGTATTCTGTATTTGCTAGTATTGTACATCCACTTGTGATGTGATCTACTGTTTCTATTTGTTGTTTGCAAAGTCTGCATTTATCTGTTGTGGTATTGGGATCTTTAATAATATGCTTGCTGTAATAGCTGGTGTTTATTGTTTGATCTTGTATTGCAATCATGAATCCTTCTGTCGCACTGTATATATTGCCTTTTCTTAGCCATGTGTTGGATGCGTCTTGATCGATGTGTGGCTGTGTTAGATGATACGGGTGCTTGCCATGTAGTGTTTTCTTTTTCCGATTTACTTTCTTCGTATCTGTTGATGTTATGTGATCTAAAGGGTTATAGAAGTGGTTATGAAATTGCAGTGGTGTAGCCGATGTATTTATATGAGTGATTGCTTTGTGTATTTTGCTAGTTTCTGCTCGTTCTATAAAGAATTTTCTTAAATTGTCTACCTGTCCATAATGTAGGTTTTTTATGTCGATAAATCTCCTTCCTTCTTCCTTTCTGCTTAATGTGAATCTTTCAGTTGCTGAATGTATGTGATGTATTCTATATTTGTGGCATTGTGATCGTGTAAGTGTATTGAGTGCTTCTAGGTCTGTGTTACTCCATTTCACTACTCCAAATGAGTAGGTCAATATTGGTATAGCATAAGTATTTATAGCTTTTGTCTTGTTTCTTGCTGTCAATTCTGTTTTCAGTATTTTTGTTAGTCTTTGTCTATATTTTTCTTTTAGTTCTTCTTTAATATTTGTATTATCTATTCCTATTTTTTGTCTGTATCCTAGATATTTATAGGCATCTGTTTTTTCCATCGCTTCTATGCAGTCGCTGTGGTTATCCAATATGTAATCTTCTTGTTTAGTGTGTTTTCCCTTGACTATGCTATTTTTCTTACATTTATCTGTTCCAAAAGCCATATTTATACCATTGCTGAATACTTCTGTTATCTTTAGTAATTGGTTGAGTTGTTGATTTGTTGCTGCCAGTAGTTTTAGATCATCCATGTATAGCAGATGTGTGATTTTGTGTGGGTATGTTCCAGTAATATTGTATCCATAATTTGTATTATTTAGTGGGTTCAGATCAAGGCAGAACCAGAAAGGACTTAATGAGTCTCCTTGATATATTCCACGCTTAATCTGTATTGGCTGTGATGTGATATTATTTGAATTTGTTTGGATATTAAGTGTGGTTTTCCAATTTTTCATTACTATGTTTAGGAACTGTATCAATTTAGGATCTACTTTGTATATTTCCAATATTTGTATTAACCATGAGTGGGGTACACAATCAAAAGCTTTTTGGTAATCAATGTATGCATAGTGTAGAGACTTTTGTTTAGTTTTAGCTTGATATGTCACCTCTGCATCTATTAACAGTTGCTCTTTACATCCTCGTGCTCCTTTGCAACAGCCTTTTTGTTCTTCATTTATAATTTTGTTCTGTGTTGTATGTGTCATTAATTTCTGTGTAATGACTGAAGTTAATATTTTGTATATTGTTGGTAGGCATGTTATGGGGCGATATTTAGCTGGGTTTGCTGTGTCTGCTTGATCTTTAGGTTTCAGATAAGTTATTCCATGTGTAAGTGTATCAGGGAATGTATATGGGTCTGCAATGTAACTGTTAAATAATTTAGTTAGATGTGAATGTGTTGAGGTGAATTTCTTTAGCCAGAAATTTGCTATTTTATCTTTTTCAGGGGCTTTCCAGTTGTGAGTAGAATTAATTGCTTGGGTTACTTCATGTTGCAAAATTATCACTTCAGGCATTTGTGGTATCATCTTGTACGTATCTGTTTCTGCTTGTATCCACCGTGCATGCCTGTTATGTTGTACCGGGTTTGACCATATGTTGCTCCAGAAGTGTTACATGTCTGTTATGTTTGATGGATTGTCTATTTTAATGTGTGTGTTATCTATTGTCTGGTAAAATTTCTTTTGGTTTGTGTTGAATGTTTGGTTTTGTTTCCTTCTATTTTCACTTTTTTTGTATCTTCTAAGTCGTTTGGCCAATGCTTGTAATTTCTGCTTCTTTTCATCTAATTGCTCTATCACTTCTTGTTGTGAGATTCTACCTAACCTTTTTCGGTTTTTTTCTGACATTTTATTTCTTATAAATTGTGTTAGCTGTCCGATGTCTTTTCTCAGTTTTTCTATTCTGATCTGTAGCCTGTGTTGCCATGCTGGTTTTGTGGGTTTCTTCTGTGTGTTGGTTGGTTCTGATCTCTGCCTAGTGTGTATATTTAGTGTAGTGAGTGCTCCTGTATAAACCAGTAGTTGTAACTCTTCCATAGTTGTGTTTTCATTTATTTTGTTGTGTATGATTGTGTTGATAGTTTTTATTGTTGTTTCGACTTGTGGGTTATTTGGCGGTCTATGCAAGAATGGTCTAATGTCTGTATTTGTGTCTTTGTATTCTATGTATGTCAGCTGAAATTTTTCTTCCATATCTAACATGTGTGTCACTTCGTGTTCTATTTGTGCTTGTTCTGGTGGCTGTCTTAAGATTTCGTTTTCCTCTGACTGTTTAATTGATGTGTGTTGTTCTTTGTTTGTTTGCTCTGGGATGTTTCAGTCCATTACTGTATTTTCTTCTTCTTCTGATTGCACATTATTTTGTTCTAGTATTTGTTGTACTTGTTGTTTGATGTTTTCTAATTCTGACTGGGGTACCCTGTTATTTTTGATTATTACACGGATCAGATCAGCTAGTCGTTGTTCTGTTAAAAATTTTAATTCTGGGTATCTGGTAATAAATGTTGTGTATACTTGTGATCTGTATCCAGTTGTGTTGGTTCCTAGGTTTGTTGCTTGGTAATAACAGAACATGAGGTGTCAATTGACTTCATCTGACCATCTCATCCTCTGTCTTTGTTTTCCTTCTAGGGTGGTTGCAGGAAGCATATCCTGCAAAACACCGCTATTTGGATTTGAGTCATTTTCCAGTTGGCTAGCAGTGTCGCTACCATTGTGGGCGGACATAGGGTTCAAGCGTCATCCCCGACCATGACGGCGCTTGTCCGAGGCTTCTTTAGTTCTGTCCTGAACCAACTAATCACACTAAAAGGGGGGTTAGCCCTATTAGTGGTTTGTTCTTTTCGTCGCCTTTTACGACTGGCAGAACATATCGGAGGCCTATTCTTTTCCCGGGCCTCCACGTGAATTATTATTATTATTATTATTACTATTATTATTATGTTAACACTGAAGGCACCAATTGCACGTAAACATTTTCAGAGGTGGAATAAAACACATGTATTTTGTATTTGTATCTGGTGCCCTTACAACATAATGCATGCAGGTTTCCATTATGGTTGTTACAGAGGTTATTAATGTACCAGTGCTTCACATTTTCAATGGCTTATCTCAGGCTTACATTAACCTGTGATCTACCAGTGTTAATCACTTAAATATGTTACCTAGACAAATGTATTCCCGAAATTATATTACTCTACATCGATTACTTTTTGGCGTTGCAATTTTTTTTCCATCAGTATATATCACCAAAAATATTTCTTTCTGCCATTACAAACTTACATATAAGTCATAATCTGTAAAACATCTCAGGTAAGTACTGAAGGCATTTTGATCTCGTTTCCAGCAATAGGTAAAATGACTGACAAGAAAAGTTTGCGTGTATCACTCACAAATATTTTGTGTAATTGCCTGAGCTAAGACGAAACGAATTCCCTCGCCACTGTGAAATTAATACCATCACCACAACAGGCGTAAGGCCACCCGACTACTGCGCTGACAGTCTACGCCTACGACATGTACAGTCTCCGTAACGTTTAAAAGTAAAGTAGTACTGGTAATTGATGCAGGAATGCACTTCAGTTGTTTCAGACGAGTTCCAGTACCTCATATAATATTCAGAGAACAATTCAATGTTTGTGTAAAAAATATAGTCCTATAGCCAGCTGTACCATTTTCTTCTTCAGGGACTTCCATCAGATCTTACCACTAATCACAATAGGGACAACACCAGATGAAGTCAGTGCACGTGCAATTGCTCGTTGGCACGGCATATTAAAATAACTCGAAAATTAATAAAATAAATGAGACATTAAAATAGCAAATGCAAAATTACAAAAATTTTTAAAATATAACACAAAATCAGTCTTAAAAGTGTTGGAATTCTCAGGAACAGTATATGTCAGTATCAGTATTGATAACGGGCAAAAACTGTCAATTTTTTTACAGAGCTCTCAGTGCCCGAGTCCTACTCACACAAAATCCAGCCATCCAGATATTTTTCCCTAAGTGGTTGGCCACCTGGAGCTCCCGCTTGGGTCACTCTCATTTTTGGCAAAACCGAGGAGCACGTGCCATAAATCTGGACGAAATCAGTGGTGACGAGTAGGCGCGGTCCCTCATGAGCTCGGATGACTGGATGACAGCTCCCTGCTGTTGCATCTCTGTGCCAGAGGTTATCGGTCACTATGTGTGGCAAGTTGTGGCTCGACAACCCGTAACCGTGTGTTTCCAGTGGGTGATTGTACAGACGATGTCTGACTGTTACTCTGACCGAGGTGAGTCAGTTTGACCCGTGGGACAGTGTCGCAGAGAACTGTACTGGCAGGTGCATGTAGATAGACATAAGGTTCCCCGAGAAAGCCAACTAACAAAGTTTCAAAATTGAGCTTTAAGTGACAGCTCTAGGAATACACCACAACCCCCTATGTATCGCTGTGTCATTCGACTTGTAGGTATGAGAGACTAATTACAGTGCGTGCACACAGGCATTTAAACAATCATTCTTCCAGTGCACCAAATGGTACTGGAATGGACAGAAGCACATGCAGTATAAAATCAAAGTAAGGAGAAAAATCAATATTACAAATAAATCACTGCACAAAAGAAAGAAAAACCACTGTGGGAACAAAATACATGGGGCTCACTATAATGCCTTTTCTCTTTTCTTTTAACGGACAGGACTGTAACAGTAAAACTGGTGCCATATTTCCAAAAACGTGTTATATATTCACTGAGCAAAATACCAACCAAAATACAAAAAAGTCACGAGCAATGGCTGTACGAGTTTGGATATCCAGAAAAATTCAGTGTAATTCCGGGTTACCATCTTCAGTTTACAGTCTTAGTATGATGCACTCTTATTTGACGACACCGAATCATCATCAAATATTGAACACTGGCGACAAGAATTTGCTCAGGTCACACGTGTTGCAGTGTGACACGGTCTACAGCATAACAGTGTGCACTATTCTAAACGCATTTTCACGAATGCAATTTCGTCACCACTAGAACTGTGACTGAACTGTTCAGGTGTGAGTGGGAAATATGTGTAACTGTCTCACCTCTCATGTGTGCTGGTACTTCCAAAATAATACTGACCAATTCTGCATTCGTGTGTGCACAATATCTGTATCTGTTGTGTATGTTATTACTACATGCATTTTTTCCATTACAATAAAAGTTTTCATTTCATTCACTTAAAACATTGCCAATGATAGGGTTCTCTCCTCTGTTTTGTGCTTACGTGGGGTACGACGTGTATACTTACGGCTGACTAGAATTTTCCTCTTTGGCACCGGTACAGTACAAAAAAAAGTAAAAAATTAGGAAACCGTACAAAGAAACCCGACAAGGAAGATGACGATGTTCGGACAACCAGACTTAATAACCCGGAGCTTATTACTGTGAAGGGAGGACCGGTGGTGATGCCGTAGTGAAACCACCTGCGCAGAGACGGCAATGCGCAGACGGGGGGGAACGGAAGAACTGGCGGGCCGAGGTACGAGGACTGCAGCCTCGGCAGCAGCGTCAGCAGCCTCGTTTCCCATCAGCCCGACGAGACCGGGAACCCACGTATACGTGACAGTGGCTCAGTCAGGAGTGAGCGAGTGACAGCTTTCGTGGACCCGTCGCACTAAAGGATGGACAGTCTGCAGCACACAGAGGCTATGAAGGGCACTGAGAGACTCTGAGCAGATGACGCAATCGGAAAGCCTCTGTCGCCAGATGTACTGCGTTGTCTCATACGGGGCGGAGAGCTGTGCTGTAAATACTGAGCTGTGTTCCAGAAGCTGAAACCGAAAAATGTTGGTGCTAATGAGGAAGGCACACCTGACACCACGGTCACTCTAAAGAGCAATCAGTGTACACGAAGTTCCGTGCAAAGGTCACGATACCGAATGCGATAGGGCAAGGCCCGAGTAGTGTCCTTACGAGGCAAACAAGGGCCGAGGTGAACATCAACTGCCGCACGAAAGCAAAGTGGTTAAGGGTATGCATAAACGAGACACCCACAGTCTAGTTTCTAATGGACGAGGGACCGGTACACACGGAGGTGTTCTGATCTGCTCCCCGGGAAGTACCACAGAGTAGGACATTGAGAGACTGCAGCGGGCAGCCAGGAAAGACACGTGAAACGAACAAGAAAGTTTCCTATTGAGCACGAGTGCCAGGAATTTCGTAGTTTCGACAAACTGAAGAGAAACAGGTCTGAGGTGTGAAGACGATAGAAGAAACCAATTGCACTGGCAGAAATTCATACAAACTGTTGTGTCAGTGAAAAACGAAAGCCACTGTTGATGCTCCACGAGTAAAAACAATTGAGATATCACAGAAGGTGCCGCTCGAGGAGGCAAGTCCGTGGAGAACTGCAATAGATGGCAAAATCGTCAACAAGTAGGGAGCCAGAGGTGCAGGGCAGTAGACAGGCCATTCTAGGGTATATGGTGATAGCAAAGAGGACAACGCTCAAGACGGAACCCTGAGGCACACCGTTTTCCTCGATAAAGTCGTCCGACAAGGCAGAACCCACACTTACTTTGAAAACTCAAACTTTTAAAAAGTCCTGAAGCAAGTGGGGCATGCAATTACGGAAGCCCCACATGTAGAGAGTGTGGAGAATATCAGTCCTCCAGCAGGTGTGGTAGGCTTTCTCCAAATCGAAAAACACGGCCACAGTCTGGGATTTCCGCAGAAAACTATTCACGACACAGGTGGACAAAGTGACGAGATGGTCAACTGCAGAATGGTGCGCTCGAAAGCCACACAGTGCAGTGGTTAGTAAATTGCGAGACTCGAGCCACCGTACCAGCCGGACAGGAATCTCACATTCTGTCACCTTACAAACCCTTGGACCCAGAGAGCCATTGGAGGTTGGCCCACACAACCGAAGAGGGAGTAGAACTGTTAAAAGAACTACCAAAGAAAATCCAGGCATGTTCCCTAAGGGAGGGGAAAACGCACAGCAAGAGGGTAGACATCCAGCACAGAAGGGAGAAGATGTTGCAAAGGCTGGGGCCACATGGTAGCCAAGCATGAACTCACCAAAGAGCAGCAAGGCCCATGCGCGCGTGTGTGCATGTGCGTGTTCGTGTGTGTGTGTGTGTGTGTGTGTGTGTGTGGGGGGGGGGGGGGGGGGATCATGCATAAATCACATTTGTATTAGTTGATGCAATGGCACAGCCTCCAGCAAGGTAGGCAATACATTAATGAGAAAGTCCAGATAATACGCTCCAGTTAATCTTTGTGGTAGCACTTATGACCCTATTAATCTATCGCCAAGCACACCTGCCCATAACTTGATTGAGAATTGGTGCTGATGCCTCTTTCCTGAATTGCTTGAGGATTCAAAAAATGGTTCAAATGGCTTTGAGCACTATGGGACTTAACTTCTGAGGTCATCAGTCCCCTAGAACTACTTAAACCTAATTAACTGAAGGACATCACACACATCCATGCCCGAGGCAGGATTCAAACCTGCAACCGTAGCAGTCACGCGGCTCCAGACTGTAGCGCCTAGAACCGCTCGACCACTCCGGCTGGCGCTTGAAGATTCACACCTGCCTATACATGCTGGTTATGGGAATTAACAACACCATCTCAAGTGAACCATGCCTCATCGGTAAATAAAATCTCTGATGTGAACAGTAGATCTGCGGCGCACTTCTGCAACAGCCACTGACAGAACCACCATCTGTCGTGATGATCCTGTGGCCTTAGGGCCTGAATGTGCTGTAGAAGATATGGGTAAAGAAACTGTTCATGAAGTACTCCCCAGATAAGAGAATGAGACATGCCTTCTGCTGCAGCTAATCATGGCAACTAGTCCCAGGGGTTTCTTCCACCAAACATAGTACAAGCTCCTCCTTGTCAGGTATTCAGACTCTGTGGGGCCTTCCACTGTCAGTCTTCTGAGGCGCAAGGATACCTGTGTCCCTCAGGCGCCAGAAAAGTCTGTCTAACAGCTTATCAGAAGCCATTTTGCACTTTAGATGCATTTCAGCATAGAGGGCAGGAGCTCACAGGCTATCTCCATTTGCTACACAGTATCAGAATATCGTATCGGCCAGTTGACTTGTCGAGTAGCAGGCTACCGTTGCTAACAAGTGGTGGAAGTGAGAAAATGTAAAATGTACTATACCATTTGCACATACAAACAGTGCAATAACAGTAAATACATAAGTGAATCCACATTTGGAAGAAGATAAAACACCGTGATACATACCCAGGGTTGACTGTAATGACAATAAGCACTTGAACATTATGAAAACTAATGCAGCCTACAACACAACTCTAACCACACAACTGGCTGCGGATCACTTAACGGTAAGACAACATAATACCATGCCGACACATTTGACAGGGCACCAATGCGATGACAGTGCTAATATCCACAACCGAGCATCGCGCAGCCATTCCTATAAACACGTCTATCTCAGAAAATATCATTTGCAGACCGGTGTTTATTGGACTTATTTTTCTTTTTTTGATGAGTACTACCACGTCTCAAAGTATCTGAAACTTTTTTAAACATGCTATATATATTTTGTAACAAACTTTTATCTAAAATTGTCAGTGCAGCTTAGTAGTCCAGGTGTTAATCATTACAGTGTAGTACACCAGAGAACCGATTTAGTTTTTGTTAATTCCAACGACAGATGCGCGAGAGGAAGTTTACCTCAGTGACAGAATTGAGCACCACAATCTCGTCTTTAGGAATACAGACTAACTGCGAAATTGCTTGGCTAGGATATCCAGATTTACAGATTTTGCTTTGTGTATTGTAAAACAACATCGGTGCACTTCATTGGATAGGTTTTATTTATATTCTTTGCTAGGAAAAAATGAGTTTGTTAAATCTGCATTTTTATTTGGATTCCTACTCACTACATTTCAATTTCATTTTGTTTACAAATAAAAATGCCTAGGAAACAGTCAAGTCTTTCTGATTACACCAGAATGGCTAATAGACTGAGGTCTAGAACCCAATAAAGATCACGACGCGAGACTCACTTCGGGTCGAGAACATCAGGCTTTGACTCGCTCTTTGGAAGCTCCTTTCAAGAAACATAACTCCGATCGGGAGTGTTGTGCATTATCTCGCATCTCTGACCTCTTCACTCACACAGGCTTTAAGTTACTCGTCCCCAACGTAACATTGTACAAACAGAAAATTTGATGGGAATCGGCACAAACGAGGGACTTCTTACACCAAAAATCCCACTTATTCTTATCAGTTTATCACTTCCCTTTAAATGTGTGCAATTCACGGTTATGCCAGACCACAAACAAAACACAACACCGGATGCTGCGTGATGGGGGTGTGGGCCTTGGCGTCAGTCGCTTTTTGCACGGGCAGCTTTATATGGCTCTCTCCTGTGTTAGTGAAGCAAACAGTCTCTTTGTGCATGTCCCCAATCACACTGCTTCAAACACTGTATACAAAAAAAGTATGATTAGTAAAAAATATGTATGTGGGCAACACCAAGCTCGTCACCTAGTCAAATAATGAAAACAAACGAAAAATATACATATAATCAGTAAATAAGATACTTTGATTTCCACAGAGCAATTATCAGTGTTCCCAGAATGAGATTTTCACTCTGCAGCGGAGTGTGCGCTGATATGAAACTTCCTGGCAGATTAAAACTGTGTGAATAATTACTATTAAAAACAGTCTTGATCACAATTTATTTTATAAGGTGACCGGTTTCGACCACTGCTGTGGTCATCTTCAGACCATTGAGTGGAAACCCCTTTCTGTTGGAGAATTGTGATTCTCCAACAGAAAGGGGTTTCCACTCAATGGTCTGAAGATGACCACAGCAGTGGTCGAAACCGGTCACCTTATAAAATAAATTGTGATCAAGACTGTTTTTAATAGTAATTATTTACAATTTTATTGATCACTGCTGTTCCCATAATGCATTCAAAAGTAATAAAACTGTGTGCCCGACCGAGACTCGAACTCGGGACCCTTGCCTTTCGCGGGCAAGTGCTCTACCATCTGAGCTACCGAAGCATGACTCACACCCGGTACTCACAGCTTTACTTCTGCCAGTATCTCGTCTCCTACCTTCCAAACTTTACAGAAGCTCTCCTGCGAACCTTGCAGAACTAGCACTCCTGAAAGAAAGGATTTTGCAGAGACATGGCTTAGCCACAGCCTGGGGGATGTTTCCAGAATGAGATTTTCACTCTGCAGCGGAGTGTGCGCTGATATGAAACTTCCTGGCAGATTAAAACTGTGTGCCCGACTGAGACTTGAACTCGGGACCCTTGCCTTTCACGGGCAAGTGCTCTACCATCTGAGCTACCGAAGCATGACTCACGCCCGGTACTCACAGCTTTACTTCTGCCAGTATCTCGTCTCCTACCTTCCAAACTTTACAGAAGCTCTCCTGCGAACCTTGCAGAACTAGCACTCCTGAAAGAAAGGATTTTGCGAAGACATGGCTTAGCCACAGCTTGGGGGATGTTTCCAGAATGAGATTTTCACTCTGCAGTGGAGTGTGCGCTGATATGAAACTTCCTGGCAGATTAAAACTGTGTGCCCGACCGAGACTCGAACTCGGGACCTTTGCCTTTCGCGGGCAAGTGCTCTACCATCTGAGCTACTGAAGCACGACTCACGCCCGGTACTCACAGCTTTACTTCTGCCAGTATCTCATCTCCTACCTTCCAAACTTTACAGAAGCTCTCCTGCGAACCTTGCAGAACTAGCACTCCTGAAAGAAAGGATTTTGCGGAGACATGGCTTGGCCACAGCCTGGGGGATGTTTCCAGAATGAGATTTTCACTCTGCAGTGGAGTGTGCGCTGATATGAAACTTCCTGGCAGATTAAAACTGTGTGCCCGACTGAGACTCGAACTCGGGACCTAGGAGTCGAGATACTGGCAGAAGTATCCTTGTTTTGCTTTTGTTGATGTTCATCTTATACCCTCCTTTCAAGACACTGTCCATTCCGTTCAACTGCTCTTCCAAGTCCTTTGCTGTCTCTGACAGAATTACAATGACATCGACGAACCTCAAAGTTTTTATTTCTTCTCCGTGGATTTTAATACCTACTCCGAACTTTTCTTTTGTTTCCTTTACTGCTTGCTCAATATACAAATTGAATAGCATCCGGGAGTGGCTACAACCCTGTCTCACTCCCTTCCCAACCACTGCTTCCCTTTCATGTCCCTTGGCTCTTATAACTGCCATCTGGTTTCTGTACAAATTGTAAATAGCCTTTCGCTCCCTGTACTTTACCCCTGCCACCTTCAGAATTTGAAAAAGAGTATTCCAGTCAACATTGTCAAAAGCTTTCTCTAAGTCTACAAATGCTAGAAACATAGGTTTGTCTTTTCTTAATCTTTCTTCTAAGATAAGCCGTAGTGTAAGTATTGCCTCACGTGTTCCAATATCCAAACTGATCTTTTACGAGGTCGGCTTCTACCAGTTTTTGCATTCGTCTGTAAAGAATTCGTGTTAGTGTTTTGCAGCCCTGACTTATTAAACTGATAGTTCGGTATTTTCACATCTGTCAACACCTGCTTTCTTTGGGATTGGAATTATTATATTCTTCTTGAAGTCTGAGGGAATTTCGCCTGTCTCATACATCTTGCTCACCAGATGGTAGAGTTTTGTCAGGACTGGCTCTCCCAAGGCTGTCAGTAGTTCTAATGGAATGTTGCCTACTCCCGGGGCCTTGTTTCGACACATGACCACTGTCTAAGGCCACTGCGTCTACAGTCTCTGAGAATCAGATCCGAACAAACCACTCCTCACGCCTCCCGTCGGGAGCTCCTAGGCTGGCGACAAAAAGTAGTGGCGGCACTGACTGCAAGCTGAGGGGAGTGGTAGGAAGGGGAGGGGAGGGGAGGGGAGGGGAGGGAACAGGGAAGAAGTGCACATACTCGGCCGCATCCGGCCATCGACGATGCGTGACACCTCAGGAAACAAACCATTTCATCTACTGAGACGAAAACGAGATTTTTCCAGTGTTTTGTTTGTTCAGATTCCCCTGATGTGTTTGGAATTTCCCCGATTTCCAGAACCTGTGGCAAATCTGACATCTGACTGCCACAAGTTAGGATCGTCCCGGGCACCGAGCACACGTGACCCCTCCTCAGCTGCGTCTGCCGCCTGAGCCACGGGGGAACTACTGTCCCGTGCACGGGATGCCGTTACACAAATTACAACGGTTGTACATAGAAGAAAATAATTTAACATAAACTTTGGTGACATATTCCAAACATGTAGCTGAAGAAAATAACCTTGTCTTTAATCCATCCTAAATTACAAACAGACAAGATACAATAGTCATATTAAGCAGCTGTGGTTATACAAAGTAAATTTTACTTTAATGGTCTATAGTTCATCAGATAATGCCTCACATATTTTATTTAAGTTAAATAATCTTACACCACATTTACACTGAAATAATCCTTTATTTGTTCCTTCTTGTAACATTAATATTTTTCACCTCTGGAAACGGAAATACTCTTTAGATGCACTACTTTAAAATCTTTGATCCAACCAATTTCACTTTACCACTTACTTATCTTCATACCCAACAGTCACTTAACAGCCAAAAACTGGTATGTGTAACAAATAATAAATGCTGTACAGTATTACACTAGTGATGTGTGGTTCATTCGTAAAAGAGTCTGTCATGTATTTTAATCACAAAGTGGTTCCTCCAAATGAAATTTAATATTTAAAAACGGTATCTAGCAGTATCCTGATAAATATAATTAACACTTAAAATAACAAGGTAGCAGTCCTCATTTATTATTGTTTCACAGGTTTATAAAAACAAAGAAGTTTTTGAATTCGACTTACTGCAAAAAAACATTGTCAGCGCTATTTACGAATTGCTACCTGATCTGTGTAGCCGTTTTATCATTTAAAAAATTTGTTTCATTGTGAATCCATTGTTGTTACAACAAGAATCAAACATTATTGTAGATTATTACAGCAGGTATTCAAACAACAATACTGTTTCTTCTACACATTTCCAAAATTATTTGTTATATTCCTTCAAAACAGTTTCCGCTTATGTTGACAAGTACTGAGAATTGTATTTTCCTATAAATTTCACATCATTTTTATACATACAGATATATTGCTCTCAACCTCTCTCACCGTCACTGCCGCCGACGCTACTATCGCTGTCGCCGTCTTCGTCACTCTCCGAATGGTCGTCCACCACTTCATCTGCTTCGCCGGGCCCTACGTCCTCGAGTGCCTCGAAGTAGAAAGGCTGTAGCTCAGCGTGGATCGTGCCGCGGATTACGAGATTGGGCATCTGCTCGGTCAGCCCGTCTGTGGCTCTGGGGTCACCTTGGCACCCTTCGACATTCAGCTCCCTGTGACAGGAACGGGAGCACTGCTGTTACTGTGACAATGTGACCGACAAACTGAGATCCTTCTGTACTGTGAATGTTTGTACAACAGTATTAAGTATATCTCCACTTCTTAAAACCTCATCAAGTTTTGACACTGCCTTTTTACCAAGCAGCAAGCGTCTCCACAATATCGAGAGATGCTCGCTGCTTGGTAAAAAGTAAGACCTTGACGAGGTTTTAAGGTGTAGAGATATAATTTTAGCAACAAAGATCCATATTGTAAGGGCTACAGTCTTTCCAGTTGTTATATACAAATGTGAGACCTGGACCATTACAAATGTGGAACGAATGGTGAAGAATAAACTGCTTTGAGTTGTGGTGTTGGAGGAAACTCCTTAGAGCCCCGTGGACTTCAAAGAGAATGAATAGGTTAACATTAGAGCAAATAAAACCAGAGCACTCGCTGGAAGGTCTGATGCTAAAACAAAACCTGACCTACTTTGGAGACATCATGAGAAGATATGTTTCACTGCAAAAAACTCTAATGGTGAGGAAAGGCACTAGAAGAAGAGGACGTCAGAAGGTGAAATGAATCAATCGCATCACAGAAGTAATCTGCTCCAACCTGGAAAGCCTACAGGTGAAAGTGCAGTACAAAAGAAATTGGCATGCTTTGGTTCATGTGATCACAGAGAATTGGAACTGTCTAGACAAATAGAAATAGAAAGAGAGAGAGAGAGAGAGAGAGAGAGAGAGAGAGAGAGAGAGAGAGATATTGTTGCAAAATTCTAATAACGTACATGAAAATTCATATTTACTCAGAGAAAAAAAAATCTGTAGGTAAGTGAAAAAGGAGGTGTGGCAGGAGCGACCGTGCACGGAGAGGGGGAGGGGGGGGGGTGCCAGCATGGTGGGATGGGTAGGGACAGTGGTGGCGTAGGAGAGAAATTGGGGAAATTGATGGTATGGGGGGGGGGGGGGGGGTGGTAGAGAGGTGCGGCAGCAATGATTTGCAAAGATATAAAGCTACTGGAATGTGTTGTTTATAATTTCACAATCCTTGGATTGTATAAATAACATGGGGAAAGTACTCAATTCTATGAATTTTGGAGAACATTCTCAAGTTCACACAAATAAAACAAAGTGAGTATGTACTTCACCTGAGTGTGTTCTCAGCTTGAGTAAATGAGTGGGTAACCTTGCTCAACATGAAGAACATTCTTCAATAAAATTCTTCAGGGTATCAGACCGCATCGTCATAATTTAAAATGCGCCAACGTTTCGGCCAGCGTTGCAGCTAGCCTTCATCAGGGCCTTACGTTAACTGCTAAATGAACACACTTGATTCCTTAAATAACTGCACGAGAAAACCATGTCGTTACTAACGGTTTTCTCGTGCAGTTATTTAAGGAATCAAGTGTGTTCATTTAGCAGTTAACGTAAGGCCCTGATGAAGGCTAGCTGCAACGCTGGCCGAAACGTTGGCGCATTTTAAATTATGACGATGCGGTCTGATACCCTGAAGAATTTTATTGAAGAAGACAACGGCCGCGGAAGCCTACGCTTACATGAAGAACATTCTCTGATTTCATACGAATAAACACAGCGAAGTTTCTCACGAGCAGAGAAAATTCTCCCCTTTTTTATATGAGCTCTGTAACATACTTCAGGCTGATTAAATTCTGCAGACGTTAAGTCTTACCAAGTTTTTTTAGTAAATTTAATAAATCTATGTTGCTCAGAAGGAAAAACAAAGATATATGTAGCCCGAAGATATATTGAGTAGAGTAACTGTGTAAGTTTATATGGGTTTAACAGTAAAAGCATTATTAGGGTGGTGAACTTATTTCCCAAATATCATAAAGAAAAAATGAAAACATTTTTGTGCTATTTACGAGACCCAAGTTTTCCCGACTGGTGTATGGGAAGACCTGGTACAAACCAGACAAATATGTCACTGACCTTTTTCAGATGTTCATCATATTTTTGCACAGCACAGACGTTCCATTTTGCTATGCTAGAAATAAGTAGGCAAATCATAAAAATTAAAAACAGGTTTATTACAAACCTAGTGAACTGTTTCTCATAACAAAACCACAAGATGACCACTTAAGTACTTGACGTGCGAACAGAATATTATGTGCCATTTAATCGAGATTACCACGTGTCAGAACACACTCATTTTACAATCCGGAGTAGACAATAATGTGACGTATTGTTAAAATTTCATTCGCATAATGCGTTCACCTAACATCAATAAAAAAAAGTTCCCTGCATGTCGAAAATTTGTCAAGATTATCAGAAAATGTATTTTCATAAACCATCCGTAATCTTCTTAATAATCTGTTGCCACACAAAAAAGTGAAAACAAAATGAAATTTTATGCAACTCTTCCCAAACACAGTGATGCTACAGTTCCATATTTGTACACTGAATAGTTTGCATATTTCAGCAAGCTGAACGAAATGCAAGATAAAGAGTACGTTCTGTGCCCGGTGCAGACGACACGACGCGGTGAACAGATTCGAGCAGGTGGTGAGATAGTGAGAATGAACTCCCTCGTCAGAAAATATGCTCTGAACATGTTGTTCATACGATATAAAGAACTTCCTCAGAGCACGTTCTTTCACTCAGAAAATCATCTCCAAAGAATGTTCACTTTTTTATCCGTACGACCTCTTTAGTGTTTGCACCCTTATTCACTTCCTACAAAGCCAACAACTTCTCCTCTCCACTCCAGAATCACCTGTTCTAAGCATCCTCAAGACTTTCTTCCTCTCCTCCATTACAGATAACTCAGTAGGCTTCAGTCCACACTGTCATCGACAGCCCGATTGCACCACACGGGCCACACCTCCAAAAGACTATCGGAATCGGTCCTCCACACTGTGTACGGTAAGAAGATTGGTGAGATGGGGAATGTGGAACAGGTAAAAAGAAGCAGATGCCATCCCCAGAGCCCAACACTGACTTCTCGGTGGTTTTGTCCGGGCCAGGCAAGTCGCAGGAGGGACCATCAGAGGAAGAAATACTTGAAGGAACTGCAAAAGAAATCAGCAGAACTACAGCATCGGCACACTTCAGGGAAGCAATGACACAAGAGTTTTAAGACTGTACGTATAACACCGTATAAATGTAAGATGGCTTCAGCTACTAATTCAGATGTTAAAGGCATCAGTGCGAAGGATATTCTTGTATTAGTAAATAAGTCATTTAGTGGAGCTCCAAACTTAGGGATTTCACAGACTATGTGAATGCAGGATTTCAAGTAGTCCAATCAGATGACAAACCATTGCTACTTCACAATATAAGTCTAAAATTATGGCAAAAGCTACAGCAAAATTAATTGTCCGGGATAATTATAACTGGAATCGAGTGAATATAATCGGGGAAGAAAATTATACAGATAAGTGCAGCATAGGCTATTATGCTTGTAGGCCTGTCAGGCCAGACAACACACAGGGGAAGCAATTGCATCATCGGTTAATCGGATAGCTGAAGTTTAAAAATCATTCGGAGAGGCCGTCACCAGTGACACGGGCAGCACAACTGCGAGGTGCATCGAGACTGGTACGGATACTGGGACAGGATCGCTCCGTGCAGGGCCTAGCGAGTGATAGGATTCGGGCAGCTGTACGAAGACACGCCGATTAAATTAGGTTAGGCACTGCAGCAGAAGAGGCGTCGTGAGAGGAAAGTGCCCTACTCTCCGTGAAAGAAAAAGGATCTATTCCTGAGAGTGAAGGAAGTCTAAACTCTAAGTAACAGAGGGAAGATGATGACACTGAGTGCAGATGGGTCACATGGCTAGAGACTGTGGAAAGTCAAAGAGGAACACGAGGGTAGACGGTGAAGGCAGAAGAAGCAAAAGGCTCTCAGAAATATTGTTACCACTGTGACAAACCAGGTCACACAAATGCAGACTTAAAAAGATAACCATTTGTGAAAAATGTAAAAGGCTAGACCCCAATTCAATGAGAAATTAGGGGCTGTGCCCACAAGTAAAATGGGAAACTAAGAGTGTGTTACACAAGGAATACACATCTTACTGTGACAAAATGCCCAAATGTTAAGAGTCACAGATTTTGAAGCAAGAAACGAAATTGCAGTGGAATATTGCTACAAATTAGGAAGTCAGTTACAGTTATCAATAGATATCAGGGCACATATGAAGTCGGTTTGATAAGTCGTGTAAAATAAGCGAGAAAAATGTTTGTTTCGTAAATAACTCAACTTACTTCTCAACATATTCTGCTTGGAAGGATATAAACTTGGTCCAGGGATCCACCAACTTTTTCATCCCACTGCAAAATACTTGTTGATTGCAACTATCACTTCCTCATTTGATGAAAATTTCTTCCCAGCAAGCCAAAGTGTCAAGTAAGGGAACAAGGTGAAGTCACTTGGGACTAAGTATGGTGAATAGGATGGATGAGGAACCAATTCAAAGTCCAATTCATGCATTTTCACCATTGTTATCGCTGATGGATGGGATGGTGCATTATCCTGGTGAAAGGACCCTTTTTTGTGGTTAAACTTGGGTCTTTTCTCCACCAACACAAGTTTCAGATGATGCAACAATGAAGCATAAACAGGTCCAGCTACGGCTGTGCCTTTTTGCAAGTAATCCTTGGGAATCCCAAGAAACAGTGACCATCACCTCACCATCTTCAGTGGACTGTTACCAGACTTTTGTCAACTGCTTTGTCTGCCATTTCGACTCTGGTGTGTAATGATGGATCCAGCTTTCATCAATAATTGCAAATCAGGAAAAGGTCTTTAAGATTGTAATTAAACATAGCCAAACACTGTATTGTAATAATGTGCCAGACGTGCCTTCGGTCGATAGAGCAATTGCGGCACCAACCTCGTACGCAGCTTCTTCCTAGCAAATTCTATGTACAGGATATTAGGCAATCACTCAGTTGAGATGCTTACAGTCTCAGCAATCTCCCAAATTTTTATTTGGCCGTCTCGCATTACTGTATTGTCAATGATTTCCCCTTTGTGGTTAACTAAATCGGATGACTGGTAGGGCAAGCACCAAAGACAAAGCGTGCTCCACTTTTAAATTCATTAAAGTGGTCTTTAATTATGGTGTGAACTTCATCCAATTCTGCTTTGATCTGTGCAGCTGTCCAACTCTTCAAATGAAAATGTTTAATAAAAGCACAAAACTCTGCGATTGAAAATGGAGAAAACAGTCAAGACACTGACCAATTGAGACAGCTGGCAACACTGAACTGTAGACAGTACATTGCTAAAATTCTTTATTTGATCCTTGGAATAATCAACATGAAGGCGCAACAAAAATGTTCCATCCTGAATATTTACCAGACTTATCAAACCACCTTTGTATCGGTGTTATACAACAAGAGAGGCTCACAAAGGAAGCAGTAATTAGCAGGGAAGATTTCCTTATCCTGAAGCGTGTAATGCAAGGTACAATAGGTTAATTGGGAACCATCAATCTGTAATTACTAATAACAGGGAAATTGACAGTGAAGCACAAGTTCCATATCATAGGAACAGGAATGGATATTCCTTATGAAGGTCTAGTAAGGAGTGACTACCTGAGAAATCAAACAAAAAGTTATTATTAACTGTGATGAGAGCACCATTAAAATACAGTTTGAAATATTCCACTACTGACAATAACCGAGACTGAAGCAATGCCGCAAGTCATGCTGTAAAGAATGTGGAAATGAACAGGAAAAGTAGATGGCAAAAAGGATCTATGAATACGACGGTAAGCTCCACATGACAGACATAAGATGAAAAAGTGTAAATCACAGAATGGTGAAGGAAAAAGTACAAAATGCAAATCAAAGGCAAGTTGTGAGACGACATGTTATGAGTTACCTATAAGGCAAATTAGTGGGGCATCAGAAAGTGACGTGAAAGTAGCTCATAGCAAAGAAAAACATAAGAACGTGTGTAGAAACAGGGTTGAATCCCAGTAACGAAAAAAAAAAAAGATTATTCCCAAACAAGAAGAAATGCCAAGTGTGCATATAGCCAAATTTATAGTACTAAAGAGCAAGGTAAATATATTTTCAGTGTACTAATTACAAGTGAGGCCAAGTGGAATCTGAGTACAGTGAAAGTTTTAGGTGAACTGATACGACAAAGTGACACCAACATGAGCCACACAGGGAGCAATTAACGGCATGAGCACAAAAGGAAATCTCACTGCACAAGTTAGAGAAATGATCTGAATGGTCAGTTGGATAAAGAAGACTGATATGAATTGTATGGCATATGGTGAAGTATTTTATCTAAAAGGTGACAATTTGGCATTCACAGAAATGGTAAGGCATGCATTCCCTATATTGCCAAAAAAACAAAGGAAAGGTACATCCCTACAGAATACTGGAAGCACAAAAGGTGGTATTACAGGAGCAAATTGAGAAAATGGTTAATGGGGATATAATCGTTCAGAGAACCTGAAAAGTACCCACGGACACCTGTGGGATAGGAAAATATAGAATGAAATCTCAGTGGGGGAAGCCTTCCCCATCCCCAACATAAGTGAGATACTGGACAAACTGGGGAAAGCCAAGTATTTCTCCACCTTAAATTTGGTCATCATATATTATTAGATTTTAATAGATTCAGCAGATAGAGGAAAACACAGCATTCACTGTAAATTATCAGCACTAAGAGTCCAAAAGGATGCCAATGGGGCAAAGAATGTAGTAAGTATATTTCAAAGACTAGTGAATGTTGCTTTGGCAAGATTGCATGGGACAAAGTGTTTCAATGTACTCGGATGACATAACTAGCTAAGGTAGTTCAGTAAAGGAATGTGATGAGAAGTTGCAGGAAAATATTGGATGGTTTAAGGGCACCTAGGTTAAAGTTACACCAGATTGTGTGAATTTTTGAGAAAGAGGTAATATTCTTAGGACACAAAATAACAAAGAAAGATGTGGAGCCAGGTGAGCATAACGTGAAGAGGTGGAGAACAGTTCTGAAATCCATGACAGGATTTAAAGGATATTTAGGGGTCGCTGAATATTAAAACTGTGAATCCATTGTATAAATCGGTGAACTGGGAGATCTGCCACAAGCAGCATTTGAGGAACTGAGAGATTAGTAAATCCTCCCATACTGAGCTACCCTGATTTCAAGAAACCATAACACTGGTGCTGCAGATACCAGCGCAGAACTGTTCGGAGCAGTTCTGTCACGAAGGGAGATAGATGCAGATTTGCCAGTCAACTGTGCCCCACGGTTGTTGGATAAGGCTGAAACTAAGGTAGAGTGCTTAGCAATTGTATGGCCACAAAACAGTGCAGACCACACATTTAGGAAGATTTTACCATAGTAACAGATCACGAGCCACTGACACGGACTTTTGGTGTCGAAGGTCTGTTGCCGAGATTACTGAAATGGTGGTTGGAACTAGAGGAATATTTTTTTACACTGTATATAAACCCAGAAATCTTAATGCAAATGCTGATACATCAGTGGTGGCCAGTGGTATCTGAAGCTGGGTGTTGCACCAAAGTTTCAATGTTATATTTTTATACGAGATGGTTACAAGGAAGAAAATTCTTTTATCGGTGCCTCGCTTCCCGACATTTGTTACAATTTAAACATCCTGACAATTTGTGCTGTATGAATGCCAGAAAATTCAATTTTTTAAATCCAAGTTATGATCCTGAAAAAAGTGATAAATATATCTGACAGAAAAATATCTGTAGCAAAGAGCATGCTATGATTTATCAACTATCTAGAAAAACTATTGAATGAGCTACATTCCTAGTAGAACTGAAACACACTCATCATTTAACGGACTTGTCTTACTTGTATTGAAACTTTGCCATTCCATTTTTCACTGACAAACTCTTCAGTCACACACCAATTGCAGTCTGTAATCTGCATCGCGAGACCTCTTTCGGCGGAAAGCATCGCCGAGGCCGTCAACCTTTCCTCACTCGGAGTTATGTAAGAATAATTTTATTATTTTCAAAGTTGAAAAGCAGCCTTTCGGTTCGACCGATGTCAAGGGAATTGTGAGAATTACCTTCAACAGTTTAGAGTACTTAGTGAACATCTTCCCTGGGTTGTTAGTTATCAGACTCAACTAGACTAACTGCACCAGATAATGATCTACATTCTTGTGCTAGGTAGATATAAGATAGTTAACGATATAGTTTCAGCTTATCCAAAAATGATGACAATGAACACATTTCCTTTAAGGTATCTTCAGGATATCTTAAAAAGATACAAGGGGAACTTAACACGAAAAAATGAAGCAGCTACAAGGTGATGTGAAAAAATACAATGATCTATAACATCAATCACGTTGCACACCACCTTTGCCTTTCTTTTCTACTCACATCAGGCTATTCCAACTTCGTTCTCTTCACTGATAAATCAGTAGATTCATTAGTAATCAACGGATTCAATGCCACTGGTGATACCAATTACTTCTCAAATCTCGATAACATTTATTTTAAATGTCGAAATGATCTTATGGGCCAGCACGCATTGATTCTCCGTACCGTAACTGACCAAACAGAACTCTGGCAAATGGCATAACTTAACTAGAAAATTCCAACCAATAACTGAAACGGGTACCGTGTGGCCCCCGCTACATAAGTTCTGAGGGTGCTCGCATTGGACAAATGAAACATGTAAAATAAATAAAAAAATACATGCAACTTGTGCCGGCTCTACAATTTTAATTTATAACAGTTGCTGTTCCCCTGCAGGCAAATGTCTGTGCTCACTGATAATTTAAGATATGATTGAAACGAACATTTTTATGACGAAAAGCCTGGCAAATTGTAGTTTCACTTCTTATAGAATCACCTTCCAGTATGTGATTTATACATTGTTGGAGTAATGAACTGCGTTTACGAATTGAGATCGAAAAATCTACTGGACAAGATCGAGGGAAATGCTTTCTCACTAAGTCACTGAGGATAGTGGTCCACTGCACACTCTATGAAAAGAATGGACATATTCTCTGAAAACTCTAAATAAATAAATAAATAAATCATACTGCAATTGACTGATGCCGCCTTGCTCATTATAAGATTAACTTCATCAGCATAGCAATGTACACATTCTGCATTAGGACAATTTTTACACAACAGTTTGTACCCCACCCGAGGAAACAGCCATAACAGATGCCTCATCACAGGTCTGTGCAAGTAATTTTTGGTGAGTCTGATTTACTTTTTGCCTATTCAATTCTTCTAGCAAAGTCGCAGCGAACATCTGTGCACCGTGTTCACAAGGAGATAGGAAACTCTAGAACCTCTGGGTCTCAATACGTAACAGTATACAACAGCCATCTGAAATATGTTTGATCTGTTTGTTTCATCTGCTATAACAGCTAAAAATTATGATTCCTTATTTGCTTTGAAATTTCTTCTTGGTATGCATCCAACATAATTTGGAAAAGTTCACTTTGAATAGTTTTGAAGGTTCCTTTGAGAACAGTTGCCTTACCCAAGTTATCTTTCAGTGCTGCATTCAATCCAGAAGTAAAATTAGTCAGGGTTTGATAACAATTCAGTTTTATCATGATCCCTTAAGGCCAATTTGAAGGAACCACAGAAATATATTTAGCCCAGACCTATTACACCCAACTTCTTCTACTATGCAAACTGACGGTGGAGGGAGGAGAAATAAACATACGGGGATGGTACTAAGATATCAGTCGTATCAGGACTTTGTGCAAAATAAGTTGTGACGAGGGATAATGTGCACGCAACTGGGGCTCAAACCTGGGATCTCCCGCTTACTAGGTAGTCGCATTAACCACTGTGTGACCCGGACAGACCGTTTATCACAAATGCACAGACTGTCTCAGCTGAGCTGCACTCCCACCTAGTGCCACCTATCCACAGCCCCCACCCGTGTCGTCCACACTCACTAAGTTTAGATTCCTGCTGGAGATTGAACGTAAACGTGCATCTGCACTGAAGGTTGTGATTTCAGTGCCCATCGTGGCAGATCGGTTATACAAATGTGTGACGTCTGTTCTTTCGGACACGTCATTCTCGGCAATTTTCCTTCTCGATGCACTACTTGGTTGTTCAGCTATTTTGTATTTGAGCAGCTGAAGATTCATGCTTTTACACTTTGGTACTCAGATGGTTTACGTCTGTAACCCTCACTTTTGTTCACAAGGGTTCAACATCATACAGGCATGGGAAGCAAAATAATGCATTTTTAAATTCACAGCCACACAACCAATCACTATTTTTACAAATATTCATTTTAAACGCTGTCCTAAACTGTCAATTTCCAGTATTAATATTTTGCACGGTGTTTAAAACTGGTTACACTTTGCAAACTAGGAACTGTGTGACGAGCTAGTTCTCACTGTACAGAACGTATTATATGCAACAGTGCACAGAAAAATGCAGTATCGAGAACTGATACAGTCGATCACCTCGAAACGCCACAACGTATACACACGAGGTTTGTAAGGGGTCCGCAGGCCCTTACTACTAGGTTTGCACTCACTCAGGTCGACAGGGCAACTATCGATTAGTGTGTCGGGTCGTGAGAGCGAGAGTTGAGTCAAGTGAGTGCGTGTTGTAGGTTCCCGCGAGGCGGGCAGAGCTGAGCAGAAGCCAGCAATTGATAGAAATTACCGACAAAGGGAGTGGCCATCGCCGCGGTTCAACCCCTTTGTGTTAGTATTATACGGGAAAGTGAGAAAGTATAATTAACAGAGTGATTCAGTGATATTTATGTGCCGTTATTGAGATTCCGCGTCTACCGCACCGGCATTATTTGGATTACAGTGTTGGATTACAGTGATTGTATGTTGCGTGTGACGATTATGAATAGCGAGGTAGCCTGTGCTGAGATTAGCCGTTATTAACAGTGTATTGACGAAGGCAGTGGCTGTCTCCTTATCTTTGTGGTTTTTGATAAGAATATAGGTTTTGTTTAGTGAAGCTGTGTTTGTTGTTCTTCTTGCCACCAAACAGTACATTATTACAGCATTTGAGAAGGACAGAATGGAATGTAACAACTCCGTAGCAGTCCAATCCGGTTGCCAGCCCCATTAGGCACACGGTCACATTAATTAATATCTATTTGGGCTGCTATCAGGTCCCGAACGAACGGGCTATAACAAAATATAAGGGAGTGTTACAGGTTCTCGGAGATAATATTTCTAAATGTGATAAATAAAAACATTAGGACTTCAGTAACAGCTACAATTGCAATATTCCAGCCATTTTTCCAAATGCCACTACATTAAATCTGCGCTCAATTTACAACTGAAAAACTATAAACTCCAGTTATGCTGATGAGAAAAAAATTTCTCCGAATTTCTACCTTCAAAGCTAATTTGTCAAAAAACAAAACTATCACAACCGATGTTAAAAGATCGGTACTCTTAACTTTGTGGATGGTGGAATGGCACACTCTAGTGGCCTCGATGACAAATGAATGAGAGAAAGCTGGCAGACACGTCGTCCATAGAGTGGTGCCTTCTGACGGGACATTAGGAACTGTGTCAAGTCAGGGAATTTGCGTGCCGACTGCGTTACTCTCTGACGTCACTGGCACATGAGCCACCTGTTGCCACGGACGGGCGTCAACTCGACTCGTACCCGCTCCGAGTACGGTGATGTGCACTGTCTGCACAGAGTTGGAGTAAGAGACAAAACTCCGAGTTTGCTTCGAGCCTTGCAGCATTTTCGCGTCTGTTATCGAGGTGACAAGATGTCAGGTTACCGAAGACTGTATATTGTAACATCTATTACAGCACATATTAGGCTTCCTAAACCAAATAATTACAAGAAAAGTGGACATATGAAGTGTAAAATTACTGGGAGCTGGGCAACATTGCAACAATAACATGCGTCCCCATTGTGATGCATTGAGCCGAATGTGGTCAGACGATGTAGAGGGCACGAAAGTACGAGACACTGAGTGGTTAGGGAAAATTAAGAACGTGTGAAGAAAATGAACTAGACACAGAGGAAAAGGTCGAACTAGTGTTAGGCAGTCATCAGAGAATGCACAGAAACTTAGGCCAAATAGAAAACTATAATTAGTGGAAAGGCATGAAAAGAGGAACACATTAGGAACTATTACAAATGTCAAAGAAATAAGTTCACACAGAGAAGAGGGTACATGAGTTATTAAGAATCCAGAAAACTGTGACGACAGCATTTCACTGACAAACGGGGTGCTCTAGAGAACTTGTAGGACACTGGTGGAATATTTATGACACTTCGTTAGAGAGGACCATTGTACTTGGAATATATGGGAACAGTATACTGTTTCTGTATTTAATATGCCTCACAGTAGCAAAGTATCAACGAAAATAATCAGTTTTTGAAACAAACAAGTAACTGGATAGAAAAAAAATTTATTCATCATGTGGTGGCAGGAGAACACACGTGAAAAAGGTATTACAGTTTGCAAGCTTTTGGAGCCACTTGCTCCTTCTCCTAACAGAAGGGTCGAAGGGGGAGGGAGAGCAGTGAAGGATCCTTCTCCTAGCAGAAGGGTCGAAGGGAAAGGGAGAGCAGTGAAGGAGGAGGCCTGTTAAGGTTTAGGAAAAGGAGTAGAGTTTGGAGGAGTCACGCAGAACCTCTGGTCGGAGGAAGACTTACCGGACAGGACGAGACGGAAAGACTCACCGTTATAGACTGCAGTGGACAAGATTAAAAAATCTGAGAGCTTAAACACGGTAGATACAGTAATACGAGAAACAGAGAATACTGGTGTAACATCGTGCACAAGCTAATAAATGCAGAAAGCTAAGTGCACTGTATGTGGTACAGGTGGGATGGGGATGGCAAAAAATAGAAGGTTAGAAAATGAAAGATGTGGAAAACTAATATATCCAATTACTTATATTTTCAAAGTAGCAATGGGTATACATTGTTGGCATAAATTTATGGGAGACAAGTACACATTCCAGGAGTCCTAAAGACAGAGGAATGAACTGTTATGTATATAAGCCAACTAGAATGCTGCAAGCAGCACATCCAGTAGCACGAGAAAGGATAAAAGAAATGAAGGAAACCAGTAAGGCTCACACGAAGAGTTGGAGGATCGAAGAATATTTAGGATGCTTCTTTTGTTTGATGAAACCGTAAGAAGGTGTCATTCTAAGAAGCTAACTGCACAATTCCGTGGACCATACAAAGTGATTGCAGATGACCTATCCGATGTGACAATTAAGATGTACAGAACTACGCAATGGAAGTACATGCGAAATCCCAAAATTAAACTTTTTCTGTGCTGTGTCCCAATGTCAAGTGTTCAGACTATTTTGTTCTGCTGAAGCTACCATAGCAGGGGTAGCTTATCTGGATATGTTACCAGAACGGCTCTTTCATCAGTTAAAAGGTGACCCCGAAAACTTTACTCGGCAACAACATCGGGCCCCTATCCGTCGGCACGTTTTTGTACGAGCACAGTCGAACATCGAAGCCTTTGACCGCTGGACTGGTGCTAATAACCGATATGACGAGGACACTGTTCTGCTGGCCTCGACCCGTGTGATTTTTTTCCTTTGGGCTTTGTAAAAGATCTTGTCTGCTTTGTGCCACTATCTAATGATCTGCCAGAGTTGAGACACAGAACTGAAGGGGCTGTTGTTGCTTCCATTGCTCTGGACTTATTACCCAAAGTGTGGGAAGAATTGTATTTTAGGTCGAACTGAATATTTGTATAAAAAACTGTTATAATATACCACTGAAACGGGGCATTCCTTTACAGACAGACTGTACTTTGACACGGACTTTATTATCTACATTGAGGACAGGAACTGATTAACATCAGCTTCGTTGTGGGCGACACGTGCAGAGCAGTTGTGTAATGTTATTCAATACTATAACTGCAGTGACAGGATGCAGCGCACACACACTGAAACCACTTGCTTCATGACTCAAAGCACTATGGAGATGCATCAGGACCATTATTTCAATGACCTTCTGGATTTAAATTCTTTACGACAGGGTGTACATGCGGACAATGTGGAAAGGGGGGGTGGGGGGGGGGAATAAATAAACAAATAAAAGAAAAAAAAAAAAAGAAAAAACCACGTAGATTTTCCCCTGTTAAAAATACACTTTTTCTGGGTGAAAATGTACCATACCCTGAGAGAAAGTACATTTTTCCTTGTTAAGTGCCAGTATATTTTCCTTCGGAGCTGTAAAACTTTTCAATTCTTTGCCTGGTAAACGTTTTATACACCAGCACAGAACTTCCAGCGCTTTAGGAAACAAAATCCAGCAAGAAAACAATGCGTTCTGGAAAGCTCTTTGCCGTGGGGCAACATAAACATTGTATATATTGGTATTACAAAAGTATAAATACGAATTCCAGCACATACAGCACAGTAGCTTTCGGAGCAGTGAAATTTAGACTGTGCTGCACAATGCACTTCTGTTAACCAATTATAGCTTGTGTCACACAATCTAGACAGCCGACGACAGCAGATATTTGGAGCACGGTACGGAGAAGACGAGACAATTTACTTGTAAAATGAGCAGGAAAGAAGCAAACAAGTATTGCTACGACTGCGACGTATCCCCCTACGTGTGAGAAAACTTTGACCCTTTCATTGGAAATCCAATTACGTGTGAAATTTTTTTGTTTTGTTTTCTAAAGGATAATCATACTTCTGCCATTGTTTTTGCATAATCTGTAATCTACGAAAGAATTGAAATAAATATGAAAAACTAACCTTGAAGCTTGGTCTCTTTTTAGCATGTGTTAAACACAAACGCACCATGAAAATTTTAAATAATGGCATAAATGGCTGGTCTTTTTTAAAGTGGCTGGCTCTCAAAATGTTTAAGTTTCGAATGACAGTGAAACACTTCACAATTTAATTAATTCATCGCATATTCTCACATGTCTTGTGAAAAAGGAAATTTACTTTGAAAGCAGTGCTTCTCAAATAACCATTCACAATATTTTCCCACAGCTTGTTAGAAATGTAAACACCTGTGATGTCACTCTCATCGAAAGCAATTTGTTCTTACAAAGTTTTCACAGTCTTAACTTTTGCTTTGGTGTTATTCTCTGGTTTATGTTTTACTGCTGCAGTATTATTCTGCAGGAGTGGGCTACAGTAAAATTATTTGTTAGAATATCAGTTCTTATCAGTCAAAAGAAGAGAAGTTTGTGGCACAACTTGACTAGAAGAAGGGATCGGTTGGTAGGACATGTTTTAGGCATCAATGGATCACAAATTTAGCATTGGAGGGTAGCGTGGAGGGTAAAAATCGTAGAGGGAGACCAAGAGATCAATAAACTAAGCAGATTCAGAAGGATGTAGGTTGCAGTAGGTACTGGGAGATGAAGAAGCTTGCACAGGATAGAGTAGCATGGAGAGCTGCATCAAACCAGTCTCAGGACTGAAGACCACCACAACAACAACATCAGTCAAAACCACAAAAATTGATCTGAAAATTAAAACAATGAAAAATTCCCAAAATTCTAACAAATTGCTGGACTTTTCCCAGATGAAAAAGTTCCCCCATTTTTTCTAGATTTCCTGGCCGTGAGAACGAGCACATAACTCCACAGAATACTGCCACGCAACTGTGATACCAAATAGGAGAACAGCAGCTGTTGTAATTCAGAGAAGTAGCAGTGATTCTGACTGACATTTCTTCAAATGATCACTGTGTGTGCACGGACTGGAGGAGTACATCAACAGAATACTGACTGCCACGCAACTGTGATACCAAATAGGAGAACAGCAGCTGTTGTAATTCAGAGAAGTAGCAGTGATTCTGACTGACATTTCTTCAAATGATCACTGTGTATGCACGGACTGGAGGAGTACATCAACACTTGCCACACTTTGGGACGTACCGTATCTACGAACATCTACAGTGACATAAATGGTTGCACTAGTGCGTCATGTGCAATTTCCTATTCAGACATAAATCACAGCACCCTTTCAACAAATCTAAGCTTTCTGTGCACCTTTCCTAGTAATGTTTTGCCTGATCACCATATTTCATATAACTTCTTACTATTACCCATTAATGCATATACAATGTGACACACTCAAGACGTTTGCTACTAATCTTATAAGCAGATACTACACAGCTCTCTCTCTCTCTCTCTCTCTCTCTCTCTCTCTCTCTCTCTCTCTCTCACACACACACAGTCATTATCTTACATTTATCCTTATTTAACACTGATACAGAACTGCAAGAGAAATTTATTTTCCCCACATGCTATCTGAGACAGAACACAGAGAAAGCCCGAGTGCTTCTATATTTTTGAACCCTTTGCCAAACAAACGTAAACTGTAGGAAAAGGATAGATTACTATTCACCATAAATATGACACGTTAACAACTCAGTCTATCCCTATGCCACTCCCCGTCCTGGACCACAGCTACAGGGATCATATCACTGTGGAGACCCTGGTGCAGGACCAGCCAATCCACCTCCCAGCACTTTCAATTCCAGTTCCGTCACAGCCTCGTCCTAGCCCACCAGAGGCCAGGCCGTCCGAGAAAGCAGCCACGTCATCTACCAGCTCTGCAATCACTGCACAGCTTTCTATATCGGTACGACACAAACGGGCACCGCCAATCTGGGGGGGCGAGAGCGAAGTAGCACCACGTGGTACAACTTGCAGGTGAACATAATGCGCTGGATTTTGACGGTTGCTTCACTACTCGAGCCGTGTGGATCCTACCCTCCACCACCAGCTTTTCCGAACTGCAAAAATGAGCATTATCCTTACAAGACATTCTCCACTCCCTCCAGAAATTATAGCTGCCTGAACATACAGTAACCTACTGTCGCTACTGTTTCCATCTCCACTGTCCTTCCACCTCCTCCATTTTTGTGTCCTCTCACCCTCGCTGTGTGCCTCCCTCTGCCAATGCACCTGACCGTCCTTTCCCCTCCCCTTCTCCTCTTTTTCAATCTTCCCCCTCCCTCCACCTCCCAACACTGCACCTGGCAGTATTGCTGTACCTCCATCTAGTCCCTGCATGCCCCGCCCGTCTTCTTCTCTCCCCCCACCTGTTGTTGTGGTCTTCAGTCCTGAGACTTGTTTGATGCAGCTCTCCATGCGACTCTATCCTGTGCAAGCTTCTTCATCTCCCAGTACCTGCTGCAGCCTACATCCTTCTGAATCTGCTTAGTGTATTCATCTCTTGGTCTCCCTCTATGATTTTTACCTCTACTTCGACTATCATCAGTTATTTCGGTTCCCAAATAGCAAAACTCATTTACTACTTTAAGTGTCTCATTTCCTAATCTAATTCCCTCAGCATCACCAGACTTGATTCGACTACATTCCATTATCCTCGTTTTGCTTTTGTTGATGTTCATCTTATATCCTCCTTTCAAGACACTGTCCATTCCGTTCAACTGCTCCTCCAAGTCCTTTGCTGTCTCTGACAGAATTACAATGCCATCGGCGAACCCCAAAGTTTTTATTTCTTCTCCATGGATTTTAATACCTACTCCGAACTTTTCTTTTGTTTCCTTTACTGCTTGCTTAATATACAGACTGAATAACACCGGGGAGAGGCTACAACCCTGTCTCACTCCCTTCCCAACCACTGCTTCCCTTTCAAGCCTCTCGACTCTTATAACTGCCATCTGGTTCCTGTCCTTGTATTTTACCCCTGCCACCTTTAGAATTTGAAAGAGAGTATTCCAGTCAACATTGTCAAAAGCTTTCTCTAAGTCTACAAATGCTAGAAACGTAGGTTTGCCTTTCCTTAATCTTTCTTCTAAGATAAGTCGTAGGGTCAGTATGGCCTCATGTGTTCCAACATTTCTACGGAATCCAAACTGATCTTCCCCGAGGTCGGCTTCTACCAGTTTTTCCATTCGTCTGTAAAGAATTCGTGTTAGTAGTTTGCAGCTGTGGCATATTAAATGGATAGATCGGTAGTTCAAACAAATTTCGGGCTTGCAGCCGGTCGTTGTTCAATACTTCGCACGATATGTCAACTGGGCACCTGCCAGTCACCTTCAGCTGAGCCGTCGCAGACTGGCGAAAACGTCCTCCATTCCACAATATATAGCGTACTGTAACTATTCTGTGCATGCATCGAAAACTTGATAGTTGAACCACACTGCCCGCCGGCCGCGCCCTCACTGGTGAATAGCGGAACTCAGTCGCCCTCTGCGTTGCTGTTTGCCACGGCCGTCGACGCACTCGGTTGTCTTCGATTTGAGCAAATCGTGGAGATGACGGGATTCCATGCACTGTCCAGCTGGTAGCCGCTGTCACAGTTTAACAGATTTTCCGCCAGTCGTATTTCTACGGATTCTTCAATAATGGAGTCCCAGAAAGACGTTGCTGTAGACAAAATCATTGTTTTCTCATACTCCATTGAATGTCCAGTAGAAATACAATGTACAGCAGAGGATTCTTGCTATTTTAAACGAAGTGTTGCCAACAAAAGGAAGAAAAGCTAAAGATGGTTCTGGCATGTTCTCCTCTTTATTCTCTTCCTGCTTCTTAGTTTTAATTGTTAGTGCCCTGTTAATCTGTCGGATGGAATACCCATTTTCGCTGAGTACTGTCTTTAGATGGGCGAATTCTTGAGGTAAGCTATTTAGATCTGAGACAGTATGAGCTCTATGAACAAGTGTTTTAAGCAAATTCATGGTTTGTGATGGGTGATGGCAACTCGATGCTTGCAGGTACAAATCAGTACAAGTGGGTTTCCGGTAAACTGAATGCCCTAGAGAACCATCATTCTTCCTTCGACCAGGACATCCGAGAAAGGCAAACAACCATCTTTCTCTATTTCCATGGTGAACAGGATGTTGCTATGAATGGAGTTGAGGTGATGTAGAAACTCCATTAATTTATCTTCTCCATGAGGCCACACTATGAAAGTGTCATCCACATACCGCCAAAAAACTGTTGGCTTCAGGGCAGCTGATTCAAGCGCTCTCTCTTCAAAATCCTTCATAAAAAGGTTGGCCACCAAAGGAGACAGGGGGCTACCCATGGCGACACCGTCAGTCTGTTCAAAATATTCTTAATTAAACATAAAATAAGTTAAAATTCACATGACAGATCGGTAATTTTCACATCTGCCAACACCTGCTTTCTTTGGGATTGTAATTATTATATTCTTCTTGAAGCCTGAGGGTATTACGCCTGTCTCATATGCTTTGCTCACCAAATGGTAGAGTTCTGTCAGGACTGGCTCTGCCATGGCCATCAGTAGTTCTAATGGAATGCTGTCTACTCCCGGGGCCTTGTTTCGACTCGGGTCTTTCAGTGCTCTGTCAAACTCTTCACGCAGTATCGTATCTCCCATTTCATCTTCATCTACATCCTCTTCTATTTCCATAATATTGTCCTCAAGTACATCACCCTTGTATAGACCCTCTATATACTCCTTCCACCTTTCTGCTTTCCCTTCTTTCCTTAGAACTGGGTTTCCATCTGAGCTCTTGATATTCATACAAGTGGTTCTCTTTTCTCCAAAGGTCTCTTTAATTTTCCTGTAGGCAGTATCTATCTTACCCCTAGCAAGATAAGCCTCTACATCCTTACATTTGTCCTGTAGCCATCCCTGCTTAGCCATTTTGCACTTCCTATCGATCTCATTTTTGAGACGTTTGTATTCCTTTTTGCCTGCTTCATTTAGTGTAGTTTTATATTTTCTCCTTTCATCAATTAAATTCAATATTTCTTCTGTTACCCAAGGATTTCTACTAGCCGTTGTCTTTTTACCTACTCGGTACTCTGCTGCCTTCACTACTTCATCCCTCAGAGCTATCCATTCTTCTTCTATTGTATTTCTTTCCCCAATTCCTGTCAATTGTTCCCTTATGCTCTCCCTGAAACTCTGTACAACCTCTGGTTTAGTCAGTTTATCCAGGTCCCATTTCCTTAAATTCCCACCTTTTTGCAGTTTCTTCAGTTTTAATCTATAGTTCATAACCAACAGATTGTGGTCAGAGTCCACATCTGCCCCTGGAAATGTCTTACAATTTAAAACCTGGTTCCTAAATCTCTGTCTTACCATTATGTAATCTATCCGATACCTTCTAGTATCTCCAGAATTCTTCCATGTATACTACCTTCTTTCATGATTCTTGAACCAAGTGTTAATTTTGATTAAGTTATGCTCTGTGCAAAATTCTAACAGACGGCTTTCTCTTTCATTCCTTACCCCCAATCCATATTCACCTACTATGTTTCCTTCTCTCCCTTTTCCTACTCTCGAATTCCAGTCACCCATGACTATTAAATTTTCGTCTCCCTTCACTATCTGAATAATTTCTTTTATCTGATCATACATATCTTCAATTTCTTTGTCATTGGCAGAGCTAGTTGGCATATAAACTTGTACTACTGTAGTTGGTGTAGGCTTCGTATCTATCTTGGCCACAATAATGCGTTCACTATGCTGTTTGTAGTTGCTTACCCACACTCCTATTTTTTTTTATTCATTATTAAACCTACTGTCTCCCATAAGTCCAACCCCTCGTCCAAGTCGTGGGAGATGGGCAATGGCACAAAGTAGGGGGCTGCCTATAGGGGCGATGTACAGCGGGGATTTCGTGTGCCCCAGGACCGCGACGGTAGTTGGGAAGGCCCTATGGGAACCCTGAAACGTGACGGCTGCGATAGGCCTAGCAAGCCAGTAGTGGATAAATCAACTGCTTTTAAAAAGGGAACATGCCTCGGATCACGGAACGGATTTAAAGGAAACCGACCTAGCAATGGAAAAGGATTACGAGATGGTTTACGACTGGGCACCTTAAACGTAAGGACTCTAACTGGGAAGTTAGAAGAAATTGTAGAAATGATGGAAAGGAGGAAATTGGACATCTTGGGACTTGCTGAGACTAGGTGGAGAGGAGTTGGTGAAAAACCACTAAGTAAAGGATGTAAACTGTACTGGATAGGGAATGAGAGGGGAAGAAATGGAGTGGCAATAGTGGTCAGAGAGGGTCTGCAGGAGGAGGTGGAAGGTATCAATGATCGAATGATAAAAGCCAGAGTACGAGTGAAATGAAAAAGCATTGAAATCATCCAAGCATATGCCCCACAGGTGGGGTGTACAAAAAAGGAGAAGGAGGAATTTGAAGATGACATGCAAAAGCAGCTAAATGGAGGTAATCAGATCATAATAGGGGACCTCAATGCACATGTTGGCACAGACAGGAAAGGATTCGAGGAGATAATGGGACCAGAGGGCTGGGGGAACCGAAATAGAGAAGGAAAATTGTTGCTGGAATTCTGCAAGAGGAATGGGCTGGCGATCGCAAATTCCTGGTACAAGAAGAGAAGTAGCCACAAAATAACTTGGTACAGTGGAGACTGGTCCCAAACTTCAGTAGTAGACTATGTACTAGTGGATAGGCAGATGATGAGCAGCCTCTCAGATGTTAAGGTCATTCCATCTGAGGCCTTAGACAGTGACCATCGGCTGTTGGTAGCCACCCTGAGAGAGAAAAAAGATAGGAGGGCAACAGATATACAGGAGAAAAGGTTGAAGACATGGATGCTGAAAGAGGATGAACGGAGGACCCAGTACCAGACACTGATCAGGAAGAAGCTGCCAAAGAAAGATCAGAGAACAGTGGAAGAAGAATGGGGTGATTTTAAGAGGGCTCTAGTTAAGGCAGCTGAGACTGTGTGCGGAAGAACTAGCACAAAGAGGAGAAGTAAGGAAACCCCATGGTGGAACAACATATGTAAAGAGGCAGTACTTCGAAAGAACAAAGCCTTCAGAGAATGGTTCCAGACCCGAACAGAGGAAGCTAGGGTAAAATATAAGGAAAGCAAGAAAGCGGCACAGACCATAGTAAGGGCGGAGAAGAAGAAGTGGATGGAAAAATGGACAAGAATGTTAGAAGAGGACAGTGAAGGGAACAAAAAAGTACTTTACACCATGGTAAGAAATAAGAGGAACGACAGAAGCGAGTGCCTGAGGATCATGGATAATAATGGAAGAGTTGTGGAGGAAATGCATGAGCTCAAAAAGATTTGGAAGGAGTACTTTGAAGATCTGTTGAATGCCGCCAAGCGGGTAACTAACTTCGATGGAGAGCCTAAGGCAGCAGACGATTATAATAGTGGGGAAATTGATGATCTAACTTGGAATGAAGTGGAAGAAGCCATAAAGAGGATGAAAGGGGGCAAGGCACCAGGTTCGGACGAAGTAACAGTGGATATGATACGAGCAGCAGGAGAAGTAGGAACCCAGTGGCAATACAGAGTGCTGAGGGTGGTGTGAAAGGAGAACAGAATTCCTGAGGATTGGAAGAAAGGAATTATAGTCCCGATCTTCAAGAAAGGGGATAAAAGGAGATGTGAGAACTACAGAGGAATCACCCTGCTATGCCACTGTGGAAAAATCTATGAAAAGATCCTGGAGAAGAGAATAAGAAGCAGTATTGAAAGTAGACTGCAAGAGGAGCAGTACGGTTTCAGACCGGGAAGATCAACAACGGACCTCATATTTGCGGTAAGGCAACTGCAGGAAAGGCACTATGAGTACGGGAAGGACTTAATCATGGCCTTTTTAGATATTGAGAAGGCGTATGACAGTATCTGTAGGGACAAGCTCTGGGATGTGCTGAACGCAAAAGGGATAGATGAAGAGATAACACGAAAAGTCAGAAAAATGTATGAGGGAAGTGAGAGTTGTGTGAAAGTGGGGAGGGAACGTACTGCATGGTTCAAGCTGGAAAATGGGCTGCGACAGGGAAGTGCACTTTCGCCTTTATTGTTTATTATTGGTATGGATGAAATCCTACAGCAAGTATCAGATGCAATTGGGGATCATAAAATGAAAGCAGTGCTTTTTGCCGATGACGTGATGTTATGGGGAAATTGCGAGAAGGAGGTGCAAGAGCAGTTAGATGTATGGGAGGCAACGGCAGCACAATATGGAATGCATTTCTCTGCAAAGACAAGTGAAATAATTGTCACAACAAGGAAGAAGAATAGGCCAAATGTGGATGTAACTTGTGGAGGGGAAAAACTACAAGTGGTAGAGAACTTCAAGTACCTGGGAAGCATGATTGAAAGTAAGGGGGGAAACGCAATGGAAATAAATGAAAGGTGCAGAAAAGCAGGGCAGTTCTACAAATGCATTAGGGAGCTTATTTGGAGCAAGGAGGTGCCACAGAAATCCAAGGGAATTATATACCGAACCTACTTTGTCCCCATATTGGCATACGGAAGTGAGACATGGGTAATGCACAAAAGCGACAAAAGTAGAATACAGGCTAGTGAAATGAAGTTCCAGAGGAGCAGGTTGAGTGTAACAAGACGAGACAGATTGCGAAATGTGTATGTGAGGGAAAGACTAAAGGAGGAACCAGTACAGGACAGGATAGAAAAATCAAGACTGCAGTGGTATGGACACACGAAGAGAATGGATGAGGGAAGAATTCCAAAGAGGATGTTTGATCTGCAACTGGAGGGGAAGAGGCCCAGAGGAAGACCAAGAGAGAGATGGGTGAAGGGAGTGAAGGAATGTGTGACGAGAAGAGGAGAGAACTGGACGAAGGTGGAAGAGGGGGAATGGTGGAAAGACAGAACACGATGGAGAGGCTTGTGTTCCCGACAGACCCAGCCAGTGGCTGGAAACTGTCCAAGATGATGATGATGATTAAACCTACTCCTGCATTACCCCTATTTGATTTTGTGTTTATAACCCTGTATTCACCTGACCAGAAGTCTTGTTCCTCCTGCCACCGAACTTCACTAATTCCCACTATATCTAACTTTAACCTATCTATTTCCCTTTTTAAATTTTTTAACCTACCTGCCCGATTAAGGGATCTGACATTCCACGCTCCGATCCATAGAACGCCAGTTTTCTTTCTCCTGATGACGACGTCCTCTTGAGTAGTCCCCGCCCGGAGATCCGAATGGGGGACTATTTTACCTTCGGAATATTTTACCCAAGAGGATGCCCTCATCATTTAACCATACAGTAAAGCTGCATGCCCTCGGGAAAAATTACAGCTGTAGTTTCCCCTTGCTTTCAGCCGTTCGCAGTACCAGCACAGCAAGGCCGTTTTGGTTAGTGTTACAAGGCCAGATCAGTCAATCATCCAGACTGTGGCCCCTGCAACTACTGAAAAGGCTGCTGCCCCTCTTCAGGAACCACACGTTTGTCTGGCCTCTCAACAGATACCCCTCTGTTGTGGTTGCACCTATGGTACGGCTATCTGTATCGCTGAGGCATGCAAGCCTCCCCACCAACAGCAAGGTCCATGGTTCAGATTGCTATTAATGTGACAGTTGCGTTCCAGTCAGACCTGCTGGTGGGAGTGGACATGTGTGGATGAGGTGTGCTTCTCTCTCTCTCTCTCTCTCTCTCTATCTCGTCGAAAGCTATACTGTGTAACAGTCTTTCTGTTGTGCGTTTCTGCTTCTCGACAGGTCACCTTTGTCATGAGTAAGAATCTATCCTTTTCCTTATATTATTCGTATTCCAACCTGCAGTTTCCAAAGCTTGAACCTGCAAAGTAATTATGTAGACACAGATTTCCTTACCTGAGACTGACGAGATTCTCCGGAAACTTATCAAAAGGCACTCCAGTAACATCCGAATAATCGAATGTCAGACAGCGCAAACCTGACAATTTGAGGATGCTGCTCACACCTGGCTGCAACTCTGTAAAATACGTGGTACCGAAATACATGGTACCCATTCGCAACGTGTGAAGTCGCGGTAGCCCGACGAGGCAGGGGAATAGGCCTCCGCCGAGTCTGCTACAACCTGTCACATCTAGTCTGGAACAAACCACAAGTGCACTATCATTTACACGGGAACAAGTTGGCAGAAATAAATATGATGAATTTTACTCCTAGCTGTCACCTTTGAGACAGAGCATTTTTCATGTAAATCAAAATTATTGTACATCTTCAAGTAAAATTGTTCCAAAATTAAACTTGTCTAAGGTGAGGGTGATGACAAATACACCTACAAAGTGGCATGACTGTCATAAAGGAAAAGTCACAAAAACAACACCTTACACAAGATCTGAAGCAAAGATTTGCAACATTAATGACGATACCCTACTCCTTGAGATAGCCTGAACATCAGGCTTTATAATCAGTAAGCCATTGTTAACACAATGGAAAAGAGCAAAATGCTACATTAGCCACTATCTCACAATGAGAAACTTCAGGGTTATGCATTGAGAAGAAAAAATTTCCTTTATTTCTTTAACAAAAACACACTTTTTGCCTAGAGAAAATACACTATCCCTTGGGTGAAAGTACATTTTTTCCATGTTAAGTGACAATATACTTTTCCATTGAGCTATAAAATTTATCAGCCCTGGGAACTGTAAAGGCTTTTATGCTCCAGTGCAGAGAAACCAACATTGTAATATTTCCTTACGTAAAGAATGTAGGTAGAGGTTTCGCTAAGACTTTTGCACGATTGCACTGAAATGCCGATTCTCTGCATATACAAATGTTTACCGCATTTACCCGATTATAAGATGAGGCTTTTCCCAAACTCATCATTCCTAAACTGCAGGATCATTTCATCTCGTATTCACAGTCAACATTTTCACATTGTTTTGTAGAGCATATAGAGGTCATAATACATTTAGAGATGAAGCTTTGACTCTGAGGTCACATCCAGGTCAATTCTGAAGAATTTGGAAGGGCAGGGAAAGGGTGGAGGGAGGGATGACAGATGCCTTCTCAGGTCCCACCAAAACCTTTGAAATTGCAATGTATTCTGAATAAACAGGCAAATAATTTTGACAGCAAAGATATAAATTTCACAGCTGTACTGTCAGGATAATGTTTAAAAACAGTGGTACCACAAAAAACTGGGTTAGAAGCAAAATAGGTAGAAAAGAAAAGTCCAAATATTAATGAAAACCATATCTTTTCCTTTATTTTAACTCCTTATCATAAAACCCTGAGTTACCTCGGTTTTATTATTCTGACAGATACTAAAAATCCATAGTGTACTTGGGCAGCTTATAAATAGACCTGTGAAAAAGTAGAACTCCATTTATACCTGTTTCAGCACTGATAGTTAAGTGTTCAGTCACTATAGAGCATCTGGTACTGCGTTTGCACCTGGCTGTCGTGGTTTGTTTGAGGTGGTTGACACTCGGTACCATCTTTACTGTGTGCAGCTTTAGATGCTTGACAATTAAACACGTGCATTCCAGCCTTTCTCCTGTATTGTTGTTTAGGTTTACTACAGTGATCCTAAGTCTGACATTGAATTTAAGCATGTTGTTGTTGTTGTTGTTGTTGTGGTCTTCAGCCCTGAGACTGGTTTGATGCAGCTCTCCATGCTACTCTATCCTGTGCAAGCTTCTTCATCTCCCAGTACCTACTGCAGCCTACATCCTTCTGAATCTGGTTAGTGTATTCATCTCTTGGTCTCCCTCTATGATTTTTACCCTCCACACTGCCCTCCAATGCTAAATTGGTGATCCCTTGATGCCTCAGAACATGTCCTACCAACCGGTCCCTTCTTCTAGTCAAGTTGTGCCACAAACTCCTCTTCTCCCCAATCCTATTCAGTACCACCTCATTGGTTATGTGATCTACCCATCTAATCTTCAGCATTCTTCTGTAGCACCACATTTCAAAAGCTTCTATTCTCTTCTTGTCTAAACTATTTATCGTCCATGTTTCACTTCCATACATGGCCAACACTTAAATCAATACTTGACGTTAACAAATTCCTCTTCTTCAGAAACACTTTCCATGCCATTGCCAGTCTACATTTTACATCCTCTCTACTTTGACCATCTTCAGTTATTTTGCTCCCCAAACAGCAAAACTCCTTTACTACTTTAAGTGTCTCATTTCCTAATCTAATTCCCTCAGCATCACCCGACTACATTCCATTAGCCTCATTTTGCTTTTGTTGGTGTTCATCTTAGATCCTCCTTTCAAGACACTGTCCATTCCGTTCAACTGCTCCTCCAAGTCCTTTGCTGCCTCTGACAGAATTACAATGCCATTGGCGAACCTCAAAGTTTTTATTTCTTCTCCATAGATTTTAATACCTACTCCAAACTTTTCTTTTGTTTCTTTTACTGCTTGTTCAATATACAGATTGAATAACATCGGAGGAGGCTACAACCCTGTCTCACTCCCTTCCCAACCACTGCTTCCCTTTCATACCCCTCGACTCTTATAACAGCCATCTGCTTTCTGTACAAATTGTAATTAGCCTTTCGCTCCCTGTATTTTACCCCTGCCACCTGCTGAATTTGAAAGAGAGTATTCCAGTCAACATTGTCAAAACCTTTCTCTAAGTCTACAAATGCTAGAAACGTAGGTTTGCCTTACCTTAATATTTCTTCTAAGATAAGTCGTAGGGTCAGTATTGCCTCATATGTTCCAACATTTCTACGGAATCCAAACTGATCTTCCCCAAGGTCCGCTTCTACCAGTTTTTCCATTCGTCTGTAAAGAATTCACGTTAGTATTTTGCAGCCGTGACTTATTAACGTGATAGTTCGGTAATTTTCACATCTGTGAACACCTGCTTTCTTTGGGATTGGAATTATTATATTCTTCTTCAAGTCTGAGGGTATTTCGCCTGTCTCATACATCTTGCTCACCAGATGGTAGAGTTTTGTCAGGACTGGCTCTCCCAAGGCTGTCGGTAGTTCTAATGGAATGTTGTCTACTCCCAGGGCCTTGTTTCGACTCAGGTCTTTCAGTGCTCTGTCAAACTCTTCACGCAGTATCGTATCTCCCATTTCATCTTCATCTACATTCTATTCTATTTCTATAACATTGTCCTCAAGAACATCACCCCTGTATAAACCCTCTATATACTCCTTCCACCTTTCTGATTTCCCTTCTTTCCTTAGAACTGGGTTTCCATCTGAGCTCTTGATATTCATACAAGTGGTTCTCTTTTCTCCAAAGATCTTTAATTTTCCTGTAATCAGTATCTATCTTACTCCTCTTGAGATAAGCCTCTACATCCTTACATTTGTCCTCTAGCCATCCCTGCTTAGCCATTTTGCACTTCCTGTCAATCTCATTTTTGAGACGTTTGTATTCATTCTTCCCTGCTTCATTTACTGCACCTTAGAAATTGAAGAAGAATGTGGCATTATTTCATTCGAGACCGAAAGTGATGACAGTTTGCCAGTCGAGCGACAAGTACTTGCCGGTGGTACGAGATAAATACGTCCACTGTGCTCTGGCCAGCTTCTACGAGATTTCTGTTCACAGGAAACTGTTGTGAAATCCACACTTAGAATTGACAGCTGCACAGAAACCTAAAAATGACTCCAAGTTTCAGATATATCAATCGAAGTCTAGTGCACGAGTATGCTCAGGATTTTACTATTGGTGATTTTCAAAATTTTGTAACTTATAATTTTGAGCTCTAAAACCCATCTTTATATTTCAGTATGTAATGTCTTTCGGTATATAATGTTTTTCATTAATAAAAAATATCATTTTTGGAACATAATTTGAAAAAAAAAAAAAAAAATATTAAGGGGTTAATTCTCCTTGTATTATCAAAATGTAGACAGTCAAAACTGGAATTTTAGGCAGATACATAATGTCAATAAAACAGTTTGTTACTCTGATTAGTCAGGGTATGTTAAAATAAATGTTTCTAAAGAAGCCTTTCGGATCGTCTTATACTTGGGTAAAAACAGTAGTAAACTTCATGCGTGTTTGACAATTGTTGCACTCTACCTCAGTGATATTGCAGTTTTAATGGCCAGCTGCATATTTTATTTAATGTCTTGACTTACAATTCTTTTTCAGCACAATTTCAGTCACAACATTTATGAGTAACTCACACGATTCTGTACTACTTCACCAGTTACGTTTTCATTATTCAGCAAAATGCTCTGCCTGCACTACACTGCAAAGCCAGCAACATTACTTACATTTCAAGATGTTCTAGATGGTCAATCTCCGAGAAGGCAGCAGGCGACAGCTTCGTAGCGTGAGTGACGGAGAGCTGCCGCAAACTGGGACATCCGTGGCTGATGGCAATTACTGTGTTATCTTCCACACCGTATCCGTGTGGTAGATCCAGCACTTTCAGTTGTGGCAGTCCTCCATTCCTTAAAAATACAATCGAGTACATAGTTTATGTTGTGTCACATTATTTTGTCTTTATAATGGGGGGAAAAAAATAAGAAACAGCAACCTGACACATTCTGCTTACAATGACAGAACACACCCTGCTCACCAATTTTGATAACTTCAGGACGCTGATCAGTTGCCACAGCAAAGTAACTCTCACGAAAGGATAGGGTCACAACACTACATTTTTTGGAAACATCCACGTCAAATGACCCGAGGCGCTATCTGATTTGCACCAAGTACAATTTTAGAACACTAAATAATAGGGAAATTGTAACTATATTAATTTTCCAGGTATCAAAATTCTAATTTAAATTTGTTTCAGATATGTTCGACTGATCACGGACAGTGGGGACACGCGGATATCGAGGTGATCATTATATAGTATGGGAAAATAAAACTGGCCATAACACGAGAGTAGGGCAACATTGGCAACCTCGATTTGAGCAATAGAGAACCACGGGTCAGAAATGCACCGTCGGGAAGCTCCTGCTACAGAACAGCAGCCGGTCAGCTGCGAGGATGTGCCTAGTTGTGTAATTTTGTCAGAATCGGTGCTACTGAAGTTGTTAGAATAAAAGTTAATTCAGGTTATCTCTACATGACAAAAAAACAAACATGTAGCCTATACATTTCAGTATTAACAACACTGAATCTTACAGTACCTCATGTCAACTATCTACATGCAGTCCTGTTTTCCAGTACCAATTAGTATCTTATTATTGACATTACAGTACTATTAGCATAATTGGATTTAACAGTCTACCATTAAACAGTAAACATAACAGAAAATTCGTGTGTCAGGTAACTAGCCGTGGATATGTATTTAAAGTTTTACCAAGTTTGACAGACCAGCTGATACTATCATCTGCAGCTAATTTAAGTAGTAACTGTGCTCTTTAGTGTAACAGGCAATTACGCTGCAGAAAGTTAGTTCAAGAGCACACACTTTTCCGTGCTCTCGTCACCGATCAGCTGTAGTTCCACAACGGTGCAGTTACGACCTACAGTTATTCAGAAAATGTTTGTCAATTCTGTGTCCTCTTCTGTGGTCTGAATCGATCAGTCAGGTTGTTCTTCTCTGTCTTTCATATGACCAAACAACTCAGTCATTTACGTCATACAACTGAGTCTGTGAAAATAAAAGTTTCTTAAAATGTATACAGCTGTGGTATGTGTCACGCCAAAGTTTCACCCGTTACCACAGATGTGCCTCGAGATAAAGGCCTCACTGACTGTGGCCGACTGGTACGAGACCTGTGTTCATATTATTTGTTTACTTTGATCCTCAGTCCAGATTCTGCTTTCTGTACGCTTTCTGTTTTTTATTGGGAACAAAGTGTTTTACACAGTTTGGATTCCGTAGAAATGTTGGAACACGTGAGGCAATACTGACCTTACGACTTATCTTAGAAGAAAGATTAAGAAAAGGCAAACCTACGTTTCTAACATTTGTAGACTTAGAGAAAGCTTTTGACAACGTTAACTGGAATACTCTCTTTCAAATTCTGAAGGTGGTAGGGTTAAAGTACAGGGAGCGAAAGGCTATTTACAATTTGTACAGAAACCAGATGGCAGTTATAAGAGTCGAAAGGCATGAAAGGGAAGCAGTGGTTGGGAAAGGAGTGAGACAGGGTTGTAGCCTCTCCCCGATGTTATTCAATCTGTATATTGAGCAAGCAGTAAAGGAAACAAAAGAAAAATTCGGAGTAGGTATTAAAATCCACGGAGAAGAAATAAAAACTTTGAGGTTCGCCGATGACATTGTAATTCTGTCAGAGACAGCAAAGGACTTGGAAGAGCAGTTGAACGGAATGGACAGTGTCTTGAAAGGGGGATATAAGATGAACATCAACAAAAGCAAAACGAGGATAATGGAATGTAGTCAAATTAAATCGGGTGATGCTGAGGGGATTAGATTAGGAAATGAGACACTTAAAGTAGTAAAGGAGTTTTGCTATTTAGGGAGTAAAATATCTGATGATGGTCGAAGTAGAGAGGATATAAAATGTAGACTGGCAATGGCAAGGAAATCGTTTCTGAAGAAGAGAAATTTGTTAACATCGAGTATAGATTTAAGTGTCAGGAAGTCATTTCTGAAAGTATTTGTATGGAGTGTAGCCATGTATGGAAGTGAAACATGGACGATAACCAGTTTGGACAGGAAGAGAATAGAAGCTTTCGAAATGTGGTGCTACAGAAGAATGCTGAAGATAAGGTGGGTAGATCACGTAACTAATGAAGAGGTATTGAATAGGATTGGGGAGAAGAGAAGTTTGTGTCACAACTTGACTAGAAGAAGGGATCGGTTGGTAGGACATGTTTTGAGGTATCAAGGGATCACAAATTTAGCATTGGAGGGCAGTGTGGAGGGTAAAAATCGTAGAGGGAGACCAAGAGATCAATACACTAAGCAGATTCGGAAGGATGTAGGTTGCAGTAGGTACTGGGAGATGAAGAAGCTTGTACAGGATAGAGTAGCATGGAGAGCTGCAGCAAACCAGTCTCAGGACTGAAGACCACAACAACAACAACATTGCTGTCTTCTAGGACTTGGAGAGGGGACTTAGTATACAAGTTTTTAATAATGAACCCGCACCTCTTGAGATGTAAAATAAGTTTGAAGATTAGAACACTTTTGAATCTACCACTTCCCAGCGCGCGCACCTATTGAGAAGAGTGTGCCGTTCTCACACGCTGTTGTAATTATGATATCACGTACTATTTTCCTCTGACTCCAACAATGGCTGCAAGTACGTTCACTGGTCAGTACGTTCACAACTACAGCGATCTGCGGTGTTTCACAGACCGGCCAAACTCTCTACTTTGAAGAGAATGTCCTTCACCACGTAGAATGGAACACTAAGACGAATATTCTAAACACTAACTGTATCATGTGCTCCTACAGCACGCGAGTCGGAGCTCATTACCTCCACTGTGTGCGTGTCTGCACACAGTGAAGTGGAAGATATGAAAGTGATCCAACCTTCAAACTTATTTTACATCGAAATGGTAAATCTGCAGACATGGGTTCCTTATCAGATTTGTTCTGCCAAGTCACCTGCACAACCCTTAGGAACCTGTAACAGGAATTGTGAAAATCTTTCTTTAAGCGTTTTTTGGAAACATGAATATGAAAAACAAAAATTGTTACACACACACACTCACTCCCTCTCTCTCTCTCTCTCTCTCTCTCTCTCTCTCTCTCTCTCTCTTTCTTTCTCTCTCTCTCTCTCTCGCTCTGTTGTGGTCTTCAGTCCAGAGACTGGTCTGATGCAGCTCTCAGGGCTACTCTATACTGTGCAAGCTTGTTCATCTCCCAGTATCTCCTGCAACCTACATCCTTCTGAATCTGCTTAGTGTATTCATCTCTTGGTCTCCCTCTACGATTTTTACCCTCCACACTGCCCTCCAATACTAAATTGGTGAACCCTTGATGCCTCAGAATATGCCCTACCAACAGATCCCTTATTCTAGTCAATTTGTGCCACAAATTTCTCTTCTCTCCAATTCTATTCAATACCTCCACATTTTCTACCCATCTAACCTTCAGCATTCTTCTGTAGCACCACATTTCAGAGGTTTCTATTCATTTCTTGTCTAAACTATTTATCGTCCATGTTTCACTTCCATACATGGCTACACTCCATACAAATACTTTCAGGAACGACTTCCTAACACTTAAATCTATACTTGATGTTAACAAATTTCCCTTCTTCAGAAATACTTTCCTTGCCATTGCCAGTCTACATTTTATATCCTCTCTACTTTGACCATCATCAGTTAATTTGATCCTAAAATAGCAAAACTCATTTACTACTTGAAGCATCTCATTTCCTAATCTAATTCCCCCAGCATCACACAATTTAATTCGACTACATTCCATTATCCTTGTTTTGCTTTTGTTGATGTTCATCTTATATCCTCCTTTCAAGACACTGTCCATTCCGTTCAGCTGCTCTTCCAGGTCCTTTCCTGTCTCTGACAGAATTACCAGAATTACAATGTCATCGGCAAACCTTAAAAGTTTTTATTTCTTCTCCATGGATTTTAATTCCTACTCCAAATTTTTCTTTTGTTTCCTTTACAGCTTGCTCAATATACAGATTGAATAACATCGGGAAGAGGCTACAACCCTGTCTCACTCCCTTACCAACCACTGCTTCCGTCTCATGCCCCTCGACTGTTATAATTGCCATTTGGTTTCTGTACAAATTGCAAATAGTCTTTCGCTCCTTGTATTTTACCCCTGCCACCTTCAGAATTTGAAACAGAGTATTCCACTCAACATTGTCAAAAGCTTTCTCTAAGTCCACAAATGCTAGAAACGTAGGTTTGCCTTTCCTTAATCTAGCTTCTAAGATAAGTTGTAAAGTCCAGCCTACACCATGTAGGCACATATCTCTCTCTCTCTCTCTCTCTCTCTCTCTCTCTCTCTCTCTCTCTCTCTCTCTGTGTGTGTGTGTGTGTGTGTGTGTGTGTGTGTGTGTGTGTGTGTCCTGTAACTTGCCAAAGGGTTTCTTCTGAAAAACTCTACACTTCTGCTATCTAGTGCAGTGAGAGGCTTCCTTTACTTCATAATATTTACATTAGAACTGCCAGATCTTTGGCTGGTTGATTTGAAGCCACCAAATTTGTGAGTAACCCTGACAGCTGAGAGACCTAACCCCTGCTGGCTCAGTACATGTTTTCAGTAACAAACAGCACACCATACTGTACATATGCAAGGGTAAGATGACCCCAATTTTAAGACGAGCCCCCTTTTATTTGACTGGCTTCTTAAGAAAAATTAATTTTTAACATATTCTTGACCAATCAAAATTACAAACTGTTTTATTGACAAAGTATTTGCCTAAAGAGTTAACATTATACCTGTTCTAAATTTATGCCATTTTAATTGAATTAACTGTGAGTTCTTCTGATGTGATGACCTCAGAATATGGCTGTTTTCATCCAAATATGTGTACGATTTTGCTTTTGTACAGGTGTGACAATTTTGCGGTGTCTCTCACTTCCAAACAGATAATCTGCTCACTGCTCTCTCATTAGCTACATAGAACCGACAGCTGACACATATCCTTTCACGCCCGTCATACATCACAGTGAACATCGATAACACTACAGCGGGAAACACACAACTACGCCACTGGCCCCTATGTAGACTAACTGTCTGCTGCAAAAGTTAATACTACTATTGTGTTTTTGTCCAGTTTTAAAGTCAATTCAGTTCTGAATACATATGCATTCAGGCAAACTGCAGTTTAAACATGGAAGATGTACAAAAAGAGACAGAGTATGTGGTACAGATTACCACGGTTGGCATATCTGGTATCTTATGTGACCTCAGTAAGGCATTTGATATGGTGAACCATACGCAGCTGCCCCTCAAATTAGCTTCTTATGGTGTTCATGAAAAATCTTTAAATTAGTTCAAGTCATATCTCAAAAATAGGAAACAGAGGGTAGTTATATAACATAAGGGCAAGAAAGCTTGCTCTAGTTGAAAGGAAATACATGCAGGTGTACCCCAAGGGTCCATACAAGGCCCATTACTATATAAATGACACACCAGGTAAGGTAACTTCAGATACGATTCTGTATGCAGATGACTCAACAGCAGTAGTCTGCTGTAAAAACACTGAAGAATTAGCACAGAAAACAAAACAGACTGATCATGTGGATTGCTTACTGAAGCAGTTAAATGGTTTTGTTTATGCAATGAGGGTTCTGCATAAAGTAACTGACTTAGCTGTTAGGAAAATTGTGTATCATACATATTTTATATCAGTTGGAAGGTATGGCATAATTTTTTGGGGAGTTGAAAAGGAAGCCACCTAAGAGTGTTCAAGCTACAGAAAAAAAATTATCAGAGCTATGACTGGAACAAACCTTTATTTGCAAGCCTTGACTTTCTGACAATTCCTTCCATGTTTATATATGAAACACTTCTCTGAGTTAAAAAACCCACATCTTTTTGAGGGAAATTCATTTACACATACTTATCAAACAAGACACAAACAAGATTACATGTTACATTGCCACAGACTAACATTATTTGAAAATACTGCATATTACATGGCTTTGAAGCTTAGCAAATAAAATCCATTCAAAGATGAAGGACTGTAAGCTAGAATCTACCTGTGCAAACATTGAAAATATTTAAAACGCCAACTGCTACTACAGTGTGGATGATTTTATAAACAGAGACAAGTATGAGATAATATATCTGTTTTGTTTTCCTGTTTTTTCTACATTACGTTCTATGTGTATGCTTATGTTCCCTTTTATTTGAGGTATATGTTCTTTTTAAATGTGTCGATACTTGTAAACTATCATGTGAACTATGTATCTAAATATGTAGATGTAAACACATATACTACATTTATGGAAGTATGTGGTCTTTGAGGTATGTCCATACTGAAAAATACTTTAAAAGAATGATTTCAAACCACTGTGAAAATTTTAAGAAAAAGGAAGAAATCTAACATGTAATTAACTTTTTGTGCTGTAATGTGCTTCTGGGAGCATCCATATGCGTTATTTTAATGTATCTTGTTTTAGGTGTCCTTAGGTAGGCACAGAATTATTCATTGATGAGTGACCAATATTTCAATCAAATGACTGTATATAACATGTCATGTGACAATAAAGATGTTGTGTTGGCTGAAGAGTCAACACCGTGTTACGAGTGGAGGCCGAAATGCATGCGTTTTAGCTCACGCAGGCTGGCGTAAGGAGGGAAGAACTATATTGGCGTGAGGTCTGGAACATGACAAGGAATTAGAATTCAGAAAGCGGACATAATTAGTTTGATACTTAACTTTAATCCATTAATGATGAACATCGCTCTTGACGGTACACGATTCACAATATTATCTGTTCAGATTATAGTAACTGAATATGGCACCTTGCTAGGTCATAGCAAATGACGTAGCTGAAGCAGGTCCGACGTATACTAACAGATCGCAGCCGATTTAAAGGCTACCACCTAGCAAGTGTGGTGTCTGGCGGTGACACCACAAAAGATTCTCTTCTGTTCTATTCCCCTCCCCACACTCATCCTAGTTCCCTGCCAAGCTGTTCCCCCACCGAGCCTCGTATAGTGCTGCTCAAGACTGTGAAACGTGCACTACAATATCTTCAGAGTGCAAGTCAGATGTAACAACAATGACAACCACAACCGATACATAAATAAAGTTCACAATCACAATCCGGTCCAATTCTTTAACTATTGCTCACCCCACGATCTGCTGACGTCCGTCAGTACTATCTCCTGACGAGTCTCGCCACTGAAATTTACAGTCGACCTAATACGATTTATTTTGTTAATTAGAAATCTAATTCTGGATTAATTTTCCTGTCTTCTCATCTGAATGTCACCATGTTCTAAAACTGATTAAAAGTTGGTAATGTTTTACCCATTGTTCTAATACACGAACAGCAACTGAATTTCTCACTTGCAATGCACTTGATAAATCCTTACAGTCTCTCATAATCAAATAAAATATTGATCTGGGGTCAGAATCGAGTAATGTTTTTTGAAGGACAACATTTCCGCTTTTGAATGTTACGTTTACTTAAAAATTAGTATTAATGTTTCTATCGGGAAACCTCGAGACTCTTTCGATGCAAATATCGTTTGCCCGGCCCTGCCCTTCTGAATTCTTCAAAATAAACCTGCACGTGACCTCAGTTAGCAAAGCTCCATCTGTAAATGTAGGATACCCTTATATACTCTATTAAACAATGTTAAAATGTTAATCTCAGCAGCCATAGTTTAATCTGCCAATATAACTCGATCTCATATTTTCTGAATGGCAAATTTGGAAAAAAAACCTCATCTTATAATCAGGTAAATACAGCAGTTACCTACTTGATGGGTCACTTACGTAAAAGCCAGAGCAGCTGTTCCGGGCGGTATTCGATCAGGGACGGACATCCTGAGTTCCTGCAAGTTCTTCAAGCTTCCGAGGGTAGTGAACGCCTCTCTGGCCGAGTCGCGGACTATGTCGTACTCGTAAAGTTCCAGACGTTCCAAGCTGTCGGCGTATACTGGCAGCAACGGTACGACGCGCCTGTGTAACAACAGAAATGGGGCTCGTGAAAATTATTCGTCTTCTGTCACATTTGAGGAGACCACACAAACGGCATACACTATATTCCGATTCCAAATTAATGGTTCTTATTCAGCATTTGTAACATTTCTGTGTTCGACTGTCATCATTACTATTACCACCACATTAATTTGCATCAAAAGTATACCTGTGAGGGACAGATTGTGTTGCTATACGTTAGACATCATGGTGAGTGTCAGGGCACGAAGGAAACATTCCACGTGGGAAAAATTATATATAAAAACAAAGATGAGGTGACTTACCGAACGAAAGCGCTGGCAGGTCGATAGACACACAAACAAACACAAACATACACACAAAATTCAAGCTTTCGCAACAAACTGTTGCCTCATCAGGAAAGAGGGAAGGAGAGGGGAAGACGAAAGGAAGTGGGTTTTAAGGGAGAGGGTAAGGAGTCATTCCAATCCCGGGAGCGGAAAGACTTACCTTAGGGGGAAAAAAGGACAGGTATACACTCGCACACACGCACATATCCATCCACACATACAGACACAAGCAGACATATACAGAGGCAAAGAGTTTGGGCAGAGATGTCAGTCGAGGCAGAAGTGCAGAGGCAAAGATGTTGTTGAATGACAGGTGAGGTATGAGTGGCGGCAACTTGAAATTAGCGGAGATTGAGGCCTGGTGGATAACGGGAAGAGAGGATATATTGAAGAGCAAGTTCCCATCTCCGGAGTTCGGATAGGTTGGTGTTAGTGGGAAGTATCCAGATAACCCGGACGGTGTAACACTGTGCCAAGATGTGCTGGCCGTGCACCAAGGCATGTTTAGCCACAGGGTGATCCTCATTACCAACAAACACTGTCTGCCTGTGTCCATTCATGCGAATGGACAGTTTGTTGCTGGTCATTCCCACATAGAATGCGTCACAGTGTAGGCAGGTCAGTTGGTAGATCACGTGGGTGCTTTCACACGTGGCTCTGCCTTTGATCGTGTACATCTTCCGGCTTACAGGACTGGAGTAGGTGGTGGTGGGAGGGTGCATGGGACAGGTTTTACACCGGGGGCAGTTACAAGGGTAGGAGCCAGAGGGTAGGGAAGGTGGTTTGGGGATTTCATAGGGATGAACTAAGAGGTTACGAAGGTTAGGTGGACAGCGGAAAGACACTCTTGGTGGAGTGGGGAGGATTTCATGAAGGATGGATCTTTCAGGGCAGGATTTGAGGAAGTCGTATCCCTGCTGGAGAGCCACATTCAGAGTCTGATCCAGTCCCGGAAAGTATTCTGTCACAAGTGGGGCACTTTTGTGGTTCTTCTGTGGGAGGTTCTGGGTTTGAGGAGATGAGGAAGGGGCTCTGGTTATTTGCTTCTGTACCAGGTCGGAAGGGTAGTTGCGGGATGCGAAAGCTGTTTTCAGGTTGTTGTTGTAATGGTTCAGGGATTCCGGACTGGAGCAGATTCGTTTGCCACGAAGACGTAGGCTGTAGGGAAGGGACCGTTTGATGTGGAATGGGTGGCAGCTGTCGTAATGGAGGTACTGTTGCTTGTTGGTGGGTTTGATGTAGACGGACGTGTGAAGCTGGCCATTGGACAGGTGGAGGTCAACATCAAGGAAAGTGGCATGGGATTTGGAGTAGGACCAGGTGAATCTGATGGAACCAAAGGAGTTGAGGTTGGAGAGGAAATTCTGAAAACAAAGATGATGAGACTTACCAAACGAAAGCGCTGGCACGTCGATAGACACACAAACAAACACAAACATACACACAAAATTCTAGCTTTCGCAACCAATGGTTGCTTCGTCAGGAAAGAGGTAAGGAGAGGGAAAGACGAAAGGATGTCTCATTTGTGCTGAACTACTACCATAGGAGTTTTGCTCTCCCAAAATCTAAATCTAGCTCTATGCCAATTAACTGTACCAGAAAGATGAAAAGTGGGTTCATACAAAAAATATAATAGTTCAGAAAAAATGTGCACCTCCATTTCTTCTAGAATTCCTGTGCAAAATTCTTACCTTTTGGTGTGGTCATCAGATGCAATGCTTGCAACAATTCCAGTGTGTATGATTTCTGATGCAGTCAGTTTCCTAACTCACCATATCTCGAGTTGAAGGGTTTTAAGTTTATTGTTCACTCGTGTCACGGATTTCCTAGGGCGCCTTTTGTAAGTTGCACAGATACCTTTGACATCTTCACTCTATGTGCAAGGATGACCCTCACTTTTCCATTTGCAGATGCACCAATTTTCTGTGATTTTCAGTGGCACTCGTACATTTGTTTACTGGCAGGCAGCTCTCTGTCAAATTGTTATCAAAATACACATTTCACACTAACAGTGGACTCCGATTTTGCTAATTGCAGCACACAAAACAAATGCCCCTGTGGTGTCTCCATTTTCCTACAAACGAGCAACAGCAGCACTGCACCTTTAATTGAACTTCTATGTCAACTGCTCAAAAGTTTCCACTTTTCTCTGTCTGGAGTTGCATTTCTATCCTTTATAGTATGTAAAAGATTAATCCCAGAAATATGCCACTCCTCTTTGAATAACCCTGTATTTTGGCAGGTGTAGTCTTTTAAAATGACTGCCGTGTACGAGGCACAGACTGACAAGCCACAGTGGAAGAGATGCTCTGCACTAGCTTCGAATACGAGTAGGTGCGCGATCGAATGCCGGGCACTCATCGACAGGCGATACCGAGAAGATAACGTAGGCACGTAAAGTGCCAACCCAACTGATTTTTGTAGCTCAGTTAGGCCCTGATCAGTTTGTGAGTTCACCACTATGCAACTTTACAAATCTTAATCTGAGAATGCAGCATTTGCAGTGAACTTTGTGTTTCAGTGTGAAGCTCGTATCTCTGCCTCAAATCTGTTCCTCACTACAGGATAATAACCAATACCATGCGTCATTGCTGCTGCTACTACTACTACTACTACTACTACTACTACTACTACCACCACCACCACTATTATTATACAGTTATATCACAACCATCGTCGTGTATCGGTATTTATCTAAATAATTTAATTACATTTTTGTGAGTTCAATGTATCATTACAAGATATGAAATATGCATTTGTGCTGACATGAATGCATGAACAAAAGGTGTTTATGGTTTTCTTCCCCCCCCCCCCCCCCTCCCCCCGCTCGCTCTCTCTCTCTCTCTCTCTCTCGCCTAAGTGTGAGGTTTATTTTGTTCAGATACTGTTGCCCCAAGTGTCAGCGTTATCAACCATCACTGCAAATACATGTGCTCACTGAACACTATCTACAGAAAATTCTATACTGTATTTTTTTTTTAATTTTGAGTGTGTATTCCACAGGGAGTTATTTTTTTGTGTGTGCATAACAATGAAACAATGACAGTCCAGGCCACAGTGGCTCCTGATAATGGTTAATTGTGGACAACAGTTAATGTATCACAGGCAAAGGGACTCTGAAGTGTGTAACTGATCTGTTGTATACTGAATTTTTACATCCAAGTGCTGGGACCAGCTCTTCACATACAGTTAAACCCCTGCTTACACTTTTCAGTGGAATGACACACACACACACACACACACACACACACACACACACACAAACACACCAAGTGTAAGTTGCAGGAAAGTGCAAAATACAGGAAAGCATTGGAAACAAACCAAGTAAAAAATGAATACATTTATCTTACTGTCATTCTCTTTATATTGTTCAAAATCAGAAATTATAACGATCTAAGTTTTGCCTATTTAAAAAAAAAAACTGAAATAATTGTTTTTGTTTCTTTCGAACAGCAATTTGTTGTATTCTTTTGTGAAACCACATTAAAAGAGCGTTTTAATTCTACTGTCAGACTTATTACTGGTAATCATTATAAACCTATGGTAAATAAAACTTGTAACACAATACTGGTTGAAACACTAATGTTGGGAGTCTTTAATAAATGGAGGACAACAGACACAAAATCATACAGCTTGTTGTCGACAAGGAGATCACGCGGTTCAGGAACATCCTGGGCGAGGAAGAGGACAGAAATTGCAACATTATGGAGCATCTTGAGGAGGAATATTTACGTCTGACACTAAGTCGTACCGATATAAGACTGCGTGCCTCGTACGGATTCGTGTATTTTACACTGAAGTAACAATAATTCGTCAAAGCTCGTTATAGAGTGATGACTTGTTTGTATAAATGACTGAAATTAAGTCAAAGCTGTAGTAATACGAGACAATGAGCAGAAGGAAGGCTGCTGCTACTACAGTCACTACTGTCAGGTCACGATCATCAGTCAGGAAGTGCCTCAGCGTGCTTTCCCACCCTTCCAAACACTGCGTACCTATAAACAGGTGGCTGTGGCCAAACGTGATGACAATGAAAATCTCACTTCCTATGCTAACGCTGTCTGACACGATTATTAACTTTGTGTACAGTCTCCATTTTCTGCTTTGTTCCGAGGTTGACTTTGAGTAGGAATACAATGCACTTTTTGCAGATATCTGCACGAAAAACAAAGTCAAATGTTGTGATAATGTCAAAGAAAACATGTCAAACAAAAAAAAAGAAAAAAAAAACAAAAAAAACAAAACAAAGGTGCGGGAAATGTCGTAACACGGAATCGGTGACGACAGGAAAGTACTGAATTGAGAGAATGTGACTCCTGATTGTAATGACAAAAATGAATATAAAAAGCAGGAAAACGTAAAATGTGATAATGTAAACACAGTGATTTACTGTATTTATTTTCGGGAGTTTAGCATGACATTCACACGGTCACACTTTCATATGCAAGCTGCAGTAGAAAGCCATTTTTGCCAAATGTTTCACAATAAAATTACATAGTACCAAAACATATGTTCCACTACAAGCTTGCACAGTAGCACGCACAGTCCCCTCACGTACGAGTTGCCAAGTTTCTCATACTGTTGCTACTGCGCAGCAAAAAGTAGAAGAGAAGTAAAAGATGACAGAATATTGCTGATGTAAATGGGAAAGTAATGGGCCCAGAATTGTGCCCTGAGGGATAAACATTTCAAAAACTTCCTCTTCCACAGGCTGTGCATACGCAATCAATCGACAGTGGCATATGTTAAATTATAAGTCCCCATTCTGAAATGACACATTCTACCCATTAATTTCACTATGAAGCCCCATCTACAGACTAATGTGAAAAAAACTGAGAAACCCAAAATGTGCGAGTGAGACAGGTCTGCCGGGTACTACCGAATCGCACAGAACTGAACTGGGCACAACTGTTAAATACAGCGGCACTATTAGCTACGAGTGAAAGTAATTACGTAATAAACGTGACAGAAGATGTTTGAAGACATAGATATGTTTACTGAACTAGACCTAGCTTAAAAGCACTGTAACAATAATTAGATGTCTTCTTAACATTTTGTATCTCGTGTCCCTACGTATATGTAACGGTGAAATATGCTAAATGTCTTTTATGTAGTGTGAAAAATACCGAACATACGAGAACAGTATTCGTCGAGCAAAAGTTGGCTCGAGTAAAAGTTAGACATTCGTACGAGGAGAGGTAATAGTACTCACCTCGTTCCACCCACCGACCACTTTATTCGTAAGCACTTTAGGGTGTTCTTCTTGGCATTCAGAAAGTACTTCAGATCATCCGTATCGACAGACATACGTCCGAAGTCAATCTCGACCAGTCGGGGGCACCCGTCACCCAAAGGTCTCAGCACACAAGGACGCAGGACGCAAGTCGTTCCCACGCATCTCTCTTGCAGACACAACACACGGAGGTGCTGCAGACGCGAAACCGCCTCTGAAAATTTCTCGGTCTTCAGCAGTTCGTCGGGTGCCGTCAGCACGTGTATCCCGGAGCACTGCTCGACCAAGTTCTTCACCGTCTGCAACCGCACACTTCCTGTAGTACAGTAACACTTCTGAGCTAAGGAGTGGGATACACTGAAACAAAAGAAGCACTATTAATGGTCGTTCAAACAGATGCTTTCTGCCTCTTCTGAAGCACCTGACCAATTTCCAGCAACAGAAGTTGCACAGCAGCTAAACAGACGGCCACAGAGGAAGTCAGTAACTGCGGTGAACGAGAGGAAAGCACCCGCACCGTCCACGCTCACCAAACTGACTTCCTATCAGCTAACAGGTGTCCCCCCTTCTGATCACTCCCGAGTCAGTTCGTATTGTCGATGTCACAGCTGCTCGCACCACCGTGTGTCTTTTTTGATCCCAGATAACACTCTGAATGGCCTACATTTCAGAACAACTGAACTCTACTCTTCTTCCTTGTTGTTAATTGACTATGTGCCACCCCAGCAATCATATATACGTTGAGACAAAGTAGTTACTGGGCAAAAGCTCAATGGATCAGAATGGAAATAGATTAGTGGAATTTCCTCAGTTCAGAAGGAGTTTTTCAGTAAAAAATGCTTACTACCCAAAAGGTTCATTTAGGTCCATTATGGTTTATTTAATGTTTTTTTTGAGTTGTTTTAAGCTGTAATACGATACCAATGCAACACTTGACCAACATTATTTTAAGAAACAAACTATCACATACAAAAACGGCATTAAATGTGTGATTACATATGAGTTAATGTGTTAATGTTCAGCACGTGAACAAGAAAAGGTTTAGTAAAGGTTTGAAATTATGTTTGAAGTGTGCTGAAAGTCAATGGCCATCCTATTCATCAAACACTGGAGGAGTATTATTCGGATAACTTTTTTCCGTTTTAAGCAAAATGCAGTCTTTCAAACGTCTCAGTGCTTACGATTAAATATCTCCCTGGATATCACAAGATATGTTTAATTCAGTTGACGAAAGGAGAAAATATAAAAATCCAGCAAATGAAGCAGTTGAAGGGGAGTACACACATCTAAAAAATGAGATTAACAAAAAATCCAAAATGGCTAAGCAGGAGTGGTTTGAAGACATAGGATACAGAAGTGAAAGATAGATACCATCTGAAGGAAAGTTAGAGAGACATTTTCAGAAAAGGAAAGCATCTGTACAAATAACAAGAGGCCAGATGGAAAACCAGTCCTAAGCAAGAAGGGATAGGTGACTGGTGGAGGGAGTATGCAAAAGGTGTACACAAGGGAAATGAACTTGAAGGCAATATTATGGTAAAGCAAGAGGATACAGATGAAGACGAGATGGGAGGTACGATACGATACGATACGATACTGCGAGAGTCGAAACGAGGCCCCTAGAATAGACAACATTCCCTCTGAACTAACGATATCCTGGTATGTAAAATATATGAGACAGGTAAAGTACCCTCAGACTTGAAGACGAATATCATAATTCCTATTCCAAAGAAATCAAATGCTGACAGGTCTGAATATTACCAAACTAACAGTTTCATAAGTTCTGGTTCCAAAATAATAGCACAAATTCTTTTCAGGTGAATCAAAAAACTGGTAGCACTCAACCTCGGGGAACATATTTTTGGATTTCAGAGAAATGTAGGGACACCCGAGGCAATACTGACCCTATGACTTACCTTAGAAGATAGATTAAGGAAAGGCAAGCTTACTCTTATAGATTTTGTAGGGTTGCAGACAGCTTTTGACAATGTTAAGCGGGATACATTCTTTAGTTCCGAAGGTAGCACATGTAACGTGTCAGGACCAAAAGGTTATATACAACTTGTACAGACACCAGGCGGCAGTTACGAGTTGAGGGGCACGAAAAGGAAGGGAGTGAGACAGGGTTTTACCCTATCCCCGATGTTATTCAGTCTCTACACTGAATGATCAGTAAACAAAACTACAGAAAAAATTGGAGTAGGAATTAAAGTTCAGAGAGAAGAAATAAAAACTTTGAGGCTTGCCGACGACATTGTAATTATGTCAGGCAACAAAGAACTTGGAAGAGCAGTTGAACCGAGTGGATAGTGTCTTATAAAGAGAAGATAGGATACAAAGTAAAACAAAGGTAATGGAATGTAGTCAAATTAAATCAGGGGATGCCGAGGGAATTAGATTCAGAAACGAGACACTAAAAGTAATAGATGAGTTTTGCTGATGAGGGCTTAAGTAGAGAGGATATAAACTGTAGACTGGTAATAGCAGGAACAGTTTTTTAAGAAGAGAAATTTGTTGACATGAAACATGGATATAAGCGTCAGGAAGTTGAAATGTGGTGCTACAGAAGATTGCCGAAGATTAGACAGATAGATCATATAATTAATGAAAAGGTACTGAACAGAACTGGGGGAAAAAAGAATACTGTGGCATAACTTGACTAAAAGAGCTCAATGGTTGACAGGACACATTCTGAAAAATCAAGCAATTACCAGTTTATTACTGGAGGGAACTACTGGGGGTAAAATCATAATAAAATAAGAGAAAGCAGAGTTCACACAGAAAGATTTAGGTTTGTTATTCCTGCACGCTCTTCAAGAGTGGAACGGTAGAATGGTAGCCTAAGTGTGGATCTATGAACTCTCTGCCAGGCACTTAATTGTGAATTGCAAAGTAATCATGTAGATGTCAAAGGGACATACAGAGTGTACATAAAGTCCAGGAATACTTTCAATTATTTATTGCGCAAGAACTAAACATTGTACAGATGTCATACATATTGCATTTTGAAGAGAAACTATGAAAGTTTTTTGTACAAAAATTCGATGTGCAAACCACGAGTGGTAATCAAATTCTTGCCGTACCCGTCCCAGCGCGGCATAGTCGACTGTGGCAGTCGCTTCCCGTATTCTCTCCCGGAGCTCTGCTAAGCTCTGCTACATCACGTGATAAAGGAGGTACATACACCAGGTCTTTAATGGTCCCCACACAAAAAAGTCACACGGAGTGAGATCTGGCGATCAGGGAGGCCATTTCGTGAAACAGCTGTCCCCTTCTGTAGCACGGCCGATCCATCGATGCGACAGCTCCGTGTTTGGGTACCCACGAACTTCACGATGAAAATGGGGTGGAGCCCCGTCCTGCTGAAATATGAATGGAAAGTCCGATTGCATTCGAGGCATCAGCCATCGCTGCAACATGTCCGGGTAGGAATGTCCAGTGACAGTGCTCTCGGCCGAGAAGAATCACCCGAACAGTTTTCGACATGACGAGGCACAAAAAAACACTTACCTTTGGGGAATCACGCTCAAATTCAATGCATTTGTGTGGATGCTTTGTAGCCCAGATTCGACAGTTACGCCTGTTCACTTTCCCATCAGTGTGAAAAGTAGCTTCACCGCTAAAAATTTAGCGATCAACAATGCCATCCGCATTCTCATTCAGTTGTTGCAACTGTGAACAAAACTCAAAATGCTCATCTTTGTTGTCGCCATTGAGCTTCTGCACTAACTCCAATTTGAATGGTTTCACAGACAGCTTCTGTCGCAGGACTTTCCGCACTGTCATCGGAGCCATTTTGAGTTCACGGGATGCATGACCTACCAATTTCTTTGGACTGCTTACGAATGTCCCTCGTATGTGCTCCACATTCACTTCACCCACACTGGGACATCCGCGCGTCTTTCCGGGCACAAGAAATCCGTCGTAACGAATTTGCTGTGCCAGTGGTAAATAGCCTTCCTTGTTGGTGGCTTCTTACCGTACTTGGCTCTGAACATCCATCGAACAGCTGTAGCACACTTGTTTTTGTCGAACTCCAAAACACAGAAAGCTCGCTCTGTGCCTGAACTCGCCGTGTTTGCGACTATTGCTGACTATCGGCAAATTACCCAACTATGCTGTGGCGGTATATGAGAAAAAAAACTTTCAGGTTTTCTCTTCAAAATTGCATATATATGATACCTGTACAATGTTTAGTTCTTGTGCAATAAATTATTTGAAGTGTTTTTGGGCTTTATGTACACCCTGTATATTGCAGTTATTTCGAAATGACGGAGCCTGCACAGGACAGAATAACTGTAGTGTGAAGAGCTGCATCAAACCAATCTCCAGACTGAAGACATCAACAACCATATCTCCTAATCTATCTGTGCTATGTGTGGATACTGTCTGCAAAACATGTTGAAAATAGAGTTAGTAGTGAAGAAGTAATAAAGTAATGCCTGATGTGGATGTTTCACTGCATGAACAGTGAAAATGTGATAAGTGATGAAATTTTTTCCTTTCATTATTTTGTGTGTGTGTGTGTGTGTGTATGTGTGTGTGTGTGTGTGTGTTTGTGTAAGTATACAGTCTGGGTAATTTGTGTGCTGTGTGTTATGCAGCCTCAAGATGTGCACAATTTTGAACTGTAATACTTGTTTTATTACATTAAATCTTTGACTTAGGATTATACCTCTCAATGGGTATATTATGACAGCATTTTCTTTTAAGGTCAGACAGTAATTATATGAAGTACCGAAAATCAATTGTTTGTTGCCCCTGTAGGCTATTACGCAGCCAATCTGCAATGGGGACCATTATCGTGTCAGCCATTTAGTGATACGGATTTCAGCAGTTTCAATTAAAGCAAGCAAAAAACAATGCCACAGATATCTCTAATAAGCCAACCAGAAACTGTTTCATCCACAAAACAACACTGCAACCTATTTATACAGAAGCAATGCCAAGCTGGTTATTTCGGCTCCTAATACCCAATGTGAGTATTTGCAAGCACAGGAAAAGTGATGGAAAGGTGAAGAGAAAGCTAACAGTCTGAGCAAACAAGACTTGGTGGCTGCCAGTTCACTGACCCCTTCTGAAGTACACCCACAACTCCCACACTCATCCATCCCACGCACCCGCACGCAACTCACTCGCACGCGACCGCCGTCTCGAGCTGCTCGGGCCAGGGTGCAAGCTACTGCTGTGCAAGATGGGAGAAAATCTGGGTGATGGGAGTAAGCTGGGGGCAGGAATGGGAAGGGATGGCAGGATAGAAGTGGGGGACGGTAGAGTGCTGCTTGTGGGAACATAAGGGACAGGCTGGGTGTAGTAACCAAAAACAACTGCGGGAACGCCTTCGGCTGCAGATCGGAGCCGCCAGGTGGGGAAGCCGCCGGCGGTGGAGCACGCAACACCGGGTAAACACGAGGATGAGTCGGACGACAGACCAACGACAACCGACAACAACCGACCACGACCGACTATGACCGACGCAACGAGGAAGAGATAAACAATGGGGGCTTGTAGAAACCACAACACCAAACACCGACAGTAAATCCACTCAGAACCAGAGCCAGGCAAATGTCAACAACGAGCAATGACCAGAATGCAGTACCGCTGAGAGAGAAACAAAATCCAGAGCGAGTACCAGACTGGCCGGACTAGGGCAGAGCGGGTACCTGTATACGAAACCGGAGGGAGCGGCTATTGGCCGCTGTCTGCGGTGGTACCCTTGCTGCGCAAGAGCCGCTGCGCGGAATAGCCACCACGGACACGGAGCCCTCTACGGGCTGACCACGTCCATTTGTTCTGGTGCGTGTTCGACTTCCGCAGCGGGAGGTACTAGAGTGGGGAGAGGGGAGGGCAACTAGGTGCAGTCGGCAGATTAGAGAAGGGGCAGGGGGTGGGAAAGGAGAGTGGAAAAGGAAGAAGTGCAGTGCTGAGGGGTAATGAGGAAGGGGACAGGCGGGTGAAGGACAATGGACAATAACTAATGAAGCTTCAGCCTGGGAGGGTTATCAGTACTCGGGATGTATTGCAGGGAGAGTTACCACCTGCAAAATTCAGAGAAACTGGTACTGTTAGGAAGGACACATGTTAGGAAAGATCCAGATGGCACAAGCAGTGAAGCAGTAATTAAAATGGAGAATGTCCTGAAGAGCAGCCTGCTCGGCAACTGTGGGGTCCAGCCGTTTCTCGGCCACAGTTTGCCGCTAGTGGTTCGTGCACACAGACAGCCTGACAGTTGTCGTGCCTACTTAGAAAGCAGCACAGTGGTTGCGACTTAGCTCGTAAATCACACGATCGGTTTCACAGGTAGCCCTGCCTTCGATGGGATTAGGTAATGCTTGTGACCGGAATTTCATTTTCATTTCATTTATTATCATCCATTGCATCATTTACATGATATAGGAAATGTCATAATACTGTCCAGGATATGCACAGCAGAATATTACAAATTTCTATCAAACACATAAAATTAACATTGTATAATATGTTGAAAATTAAAACATGCTCCTTTAACGTGTACCGTATGTGATGAATTTATATATATTTAGTACATTTTCGAAAACATATTGCACATAATTTAGAGTTAAAAGAGTATAAAGGAGACATGGAATTGACAATGAGAACAACATGATATTGACAATACAACTATCAGTTAGTGACTTAAGGATTCAAGATATTCCTCTATGCTATAAAAACATTTATTTAGCAGATACTTTTTTAATTCCGACTTAAATTTTCCTTCATCTTCTGTTCCCCTGATGCAGTGTGGCAGAGCATTATAGAGCACCCCCTGTTAACTTCCCAGAATTTCTTAAGCTCGAACCTTGCCTCACCGTAATTTAATCCACAGTGGCTCACATGTTTTTGAGTTTTTGTTTTCCTTGTTCTTTCTACATGCAGATTCTTACAGATATGTGTATTGTAGTCATGAAGATCTGAATTTACACGTAAACTACTCGAGTGTGTTCTTGTATGCAGTATGCTTTTTAATATGTGCAAAGATGGTACTGTAAGTATGTTTAGCGGCATGAACAAGGGATTGCAGTGTGTTTGTGGAGAGCTGTGTGTAATAATTCTAATGGCCCTTTTCTGTAATTTAAAAACCTCTCTCAAGCGACATTTAGTTGCACCCACAATGTTATTCCATAGGATATAATAGAATCGAAATACGCCATATACACTAATCTTGTACACTCTGCACTGCAAACTCTGGAAATTATTCTCAGTGCAAAACATGCTGAAATGAATTTGTTTGGATATGTATGTGACACGGGCTTTCCAGCTCAAGTGTTGATCAATGTACATGCCCAAAAATTTTGTGCAGCAGACTTTCTCTATTTCACGGTCACTCAATGATATATGTAATTTGTTTTATTTAAATTGAGTGTAAACTTATTACATAAAACCACTGTTGCACTCTCTTCACAACCTTTTCAGCTGTACTGAATAAGGATTTGCTGTCATCACTTATAATTATGCTTGTATCATCTGCAAATAACATAATTTTTGATGATCTGTTCGGCCTTTCAATGTCATTTATATAGATTAGGAATAATAGGAGGCCACTATCTTATGCGTATCGTCATTTTTGAATAATGGTTTAACCTTAGAAATTTTCAGCCTTTGGGGGAACTCACCTTCACTGAATGATAAATTGACAATATATACCAGTGGTTCCAAGATTTGTGAGCCGACTTTTTCTATTATTGTCACTGACACTTCATCCAGTCCTGCAGACATTTTAGATTTCATACTGTTAATTACTTTCAATATTTCATATGTATTAGTGGGACTTCTTATCATGCTACTGACTACTTTTGGTGCTGTTGTTTGGTAAGGCTCTTGCTTAATTTGTCAGGTACACTTAGAAAGTAGTTGTTAATGTAATTGGGCAAGACTTCCTTCTTTATTTCAATGTTATCACTAGATTTAAGTACAATATCCTGGTCTTTAGAGCTTTTTCCTATTTCTCTTTTAACACTTTCCCATGTGGTCCTTGATTTATTGTCTGACTTCCTTATTAGTCTATCATTACTTAATACTTTTGCTAGATTAATTATCCTTCTATATGCCTTTTTGTAGTTACTAACATATTTTTTTAAAAGTAGTGTCGGTATTGGTTTTCATTTCAGTGTTTAGTCTTTTCATAGTCTTGGAAGAGTTTTTAATGCCAGATGTGAACCAAGAATTTGTGTGTGTATGGCTAGATGAGTTGATTTTAACTAATCTTTTTGAAAAGCACATCTCAAAATCTGTCATGAAAAGAGAGAGAGCATCTGTATCAGTTTGTGACAATACTTCTGCCCTAGATTGGTTAGTCAGTGTGATACCAAACTGGTTGCAGTTTTCGGGAGAGAAAATTCTCTTATACATGTGATGTACTGTTTTTGTATGTATTGGAACTGTGAGCACTTTAATAATAAGTGCATTATGATCAGATATTCCTAGGACAATATTCAAAACTTCTGTATCTGGGCTTTCTATATTTGAAATTATATTATCTATGAAACTTTTTTGAAGTGTTTGTTACCCTTGTAGGACTGTTTATGTTAGAATATAGGTTGAAACTATGTGAAATATTGAGGAATTTAATTTTAAATGAACTACCTACCAACATATTGACATTAAAGTCCCCACATACAATTACTGATGCTTCTCATCATGTAAGATGCTCAGCAGTTCTTCAGTCTACTTAAAAAAATTCTGGGTCATCACATGGTGATCTATACACTGACATGACTGTTATTTTCCTATTTTTTACACTCATTTGCACTGCTGTTGCCTCAAAATGTTTTTCTATGCTCAGGAGTTCAGCTTCGTGTCTGTTTTTCACTTTAATATCTGATTTTACATAAATGCAGACACCCCCATTCTTGGCTTCCTTCCTATAAAAATGATCAACCAAGGTATATGGGGAGATATTAATGTATTCTAATTCATAATTTTTGCACCAGTGCTCTTGATTACAAATGCAATCAACACAATATTCACTGGCCTCAATCTCGAGATCTAGAATTTTATTTTTGAGACGCTGTATATTAAGGCTAAGTAATTTTAAGATGTTGCAACTTGGTTGAGAGGACCTCTTCCTTGTATTGTCCAGTGTCAACGGTTTCTTCATATTGAGGCTGGGTACCAAAAATCCTTTAGGGACACAGGATTCCTGCATCTCGTCTTTCTTTCTTCTGTATGTGTCGCAACTTTGATACGACTCGCTGGCCGTAAGCACATTTCTTGCTAGTGATGCTGCTGTATAGTCTGTAGCTGTTTCTGATACTGTTGGAGCTGTTGTGGAGGCTTTATTTGCCTCAGCTACTTTTGTGGCAAGTGAAGATTCTAGTGCTGGATCTGTTGCCGGTGAATTAGTTTCATTTTTATGTTAGAGAATTTCAGTTGCTGTGATGGGTGGTGGTAGTGGTATGGTACGGATATTCTTGTCTTCAACTGCTAACACTGCATTAAGTATTTCTCGACTAATGAATGCTTTTCCAAGTTTATTTCTGTGTAGCTGGTAAAATGACTTCTTTCTGAAGACGGTACATTCACATGTGTGGCATTCGGGAAGCTTCGGCATATTTTTTCAAATTTTCTATTAGTAACAGCGATTTCTTTGTTGACACAAGATTTTTACATCAGATTGTGTCTTTGTGGTATACTTGCAGTATAGAAGTTCACATTTGTAATTTTCTGTAGAGTGCTTCTTAGTGCTCTTGTGGGAAGTTTACCCTCATTCCTATAAACGTCATTAGCACCCCCAATTATTAAACAGTTTCTTCCGGGCTCCAAAAAATGCTCACAGTGTTTTATAATTTCACTCAAGGGAGCCCCTGGTTTTGTCATTCCACTAACTTTAAACACAGTTTGCGTGTTACACATGATACCAGCTAAGCCCTCTCCATGACTGTCTGAGAGCATGTAAATATCTTCTTTGTTCTTCTTACTTGTGTTCGTCACGTTCTCACAATACGTATGTTCACTGAAAATTATAGTACCGGTACTTCCTTGCTCGTTATTACAAGACTTCGTACTTGACTGGTTTTTAAACTCTGCATTTGGTGAAAGTACTTTGTTTCTTTCGCTCTTTTCACATCTTTTAGACTCGTCACAGGTTTTTTGCCACTGGGAGACTGAAGTTATTCTCGTTACGGTTAACACGAGGGAACTTTTTAGGCCAGGGAGGGAGGGAGGGAGGGAGGGAGGGAGGCAGGCAGGCAGGCAGGCAGGCAGGCAGGCAGGCAGGATCAGTTTTCACATGGTGGATTGAGTTCTTTCTCCAGATGGAAAGTTAGTTTACACGTCGAGGGATTTGGGGAATGACGGTGAGGCGAGGTCCGAGCTTAAGAAATTCTGGGAAATTAACAGGGGGTGAGTTGGGGGAAATGGGAGTGAACTGAGTCGGCCAGGTCCGACATTAGTCTTTGGTCGAGTCTGGTGGGTAGGGTCGGTAGCAAACAATTTTTCCACTGCAGAGACCAGGAGAAGGAGAGAAGTTCCTTAAAAAGTCCAGCAGGACTGAACTTTGGAACCAGGCAAGAGGTAAGTCCTTTAGAAAGGACTTTCTGGGGCTAAGTCTTTCGGAGGAAAGATCACGACTTTGTTTCAGGTCTATTTAGGTTCTGAATTCCGGACGGTGGTGGAAGGGAGTTTTTGAGGGTGGGGTAAAAGTACAACATTAGCAAGGCAGGGTTTATCAGCTATGAGGCGACGTGTGGGAGGTTCGGAGGCTTTTGTAGAGGTGGTACAGAGTTGCCGAGTGTGCTGTCCGACACGACATTCTTCATTTTAATGACTGCTTCACAGCCTGTGCCACTTGGTTCCTTCCTACCACCACCAGCTTTTTCTGAACTGCACAGCTGGGAACTCTCGCAATATATCCTGTGTTCTCGTAACTCTCCTCGCCACAACCTCTGTCGATAATTGTCTTTAACCCACCTATCCTATTCTCTGTCCCCACTCCAGCACTACACAGCCTTCTATTCCACCAATGCACCCACAGTCCTTTTACTTCTCTCCTTTCCCGCACCCCCCTCTCCCCAACTCCCCGCTCTCTGTCTAACACCCCGGCTGCACCTAGCTGCCCTACCATCTCCCCTCCTCATTCCTGTATGTTCCCACAAGCAGCACTTTAGTGTCCCCCACCTCTACGTGCTATCCCTCCCACCCAGTCTCATCCTCACCCCCTCTACCCAGATTGTTTCTCCCATTACATGCAGTTGCTCACAATCTGGCCTCAGCAGCCTGAGACAGTGGGCATGTATGTGAGTTCCATTTGCGTGCGTGCATGTGCAGTGTGTGTGTGTGTGTGTGTGTGTGTGTGTGTGTGTGTGTGTGTGTGTGTGTGTGTGTAATCCAGAAGGAGGCCTTTCAGCCGTAAGTTTACTTGTTCAGCACTCTTTTTGTTTTATCTGAGACTCAGCATCTCCGTTATACGGTGAATAGCAATCTATCAATAGCAATCTTGTCATTACTCAATCCCGGATTTCCCATCGTTTAATAAAAAAAATTTAACACTTACCGAATAGCCGAGCTTCTGGGCGGCGTGCAGGTGGAGATCTGCGAGTCTCCGGCATTTGTCACAGAGCACGTCGATGACGTGGGGGCTGACGGCGCACCACATGTGTACTTTACGCAGGTTACGGGCACTGCGGAAGATACGTATCGCCTCCCGCTCGGTCCTGCCGCTCTTACAGTTCTCCGAGTTGCAGTGCCTCGAGACCCTGCGGAATAGCAATATGTCGACAGTTCACTCCTGAATAGTATCTCCGACTGGCAGGACAGAGAATTTGTCAACACACTGTGGCAGTCTATTTTAGCACCCACAATCGAAGTGCTGTCCCGTGCGAAACCAGAAGTGAACAGATAGGAAAACCAAACAATAACAAACACAAGCACAAAAACAGGGGGGGTGGGGGGGGGCATATCAGCACAAATGTTAACTTTCAAAACCAGTGGTTCTAATGTTGATGGGAAGGAAGGATCATTAAAAGTAGTAATTTCACCTTTATAAGGCATCCATGGAGAAGAAATAAAAACTTTGAGGTTCCTGATGACATTGTAATTCTGTCAGAGACAGCAAAGGACTTGGAAGAGCAGTTGAACAGAATGGACAGTGTCTTGAAAGGATGGTATAAGATGAACATCAACAAAAGCAAAATGAGGATAATGGAATGTAGTCGAATTAAGTCGGGTGATGCTGAGAGAATTAGATTAGGAAATAAGACACTTAAAGTAGTGAAGGAGTTTTACTATTTGGGGAGCAAAATAACTGATGATGGTCGAAGTAGAGAGGATATAAAATGTAGACTGGTAATGGCAACGAAAGCGTTTCTGAAGAAGAAAAATTTGTTAACATCGAGTGTAGATTTAAGTGTTAGGAAGTCGTTTCTGAAAGTATTTGTATGGAGTGTAGCCATGTATAGAAGTGAAACATGGACAATAAATAGTTTGGACAAGAAGAGAATAGAAGCTTTCGAAATGTGGTGCTACAGAAGAATGCTGAAGATTAGATGGGTAGATGACATAACTAATGAGGAGGTATTGAATAGAATTGGGGAGAAGAGGAGCTTATGGCACAACTTGACTAGAAGAAGGGATCGGTTGGTAGGACATGTTCTGAGACATCGAGGGATCACCAATTTAGTATTGGAGGGCAGTGTGGAGGGTAAAAATCGTAGAGGGAGACCAAGAGATGAATACACTAAGCAGATTCAGAAGGATGTAGGCTGCAGTAGGTACTGGGAGATGAAGCAGCTTGCACAGGATAGAGTAGCATGGAGAGCTGCATGAAACCAGTCTCAGGACTGAAGACCACAACAACAACAACAACAAGGCATTTATGAGGTCTGTATTTTGGCTGAGGGTCTCCCTGGGTATTTGTCAGGATTATTGTGGGCATCGGGTCCACGAAGTACAGAAATATGCGAACTACAAGTTATTAGCCATCACTACTTTATATCTATGAAAACATTTATAATAACGTGCTTGCTACACCAACCTGTCATAACATGTGACCACCTATCATGAACAAATATAGATTTGTCAATACTTCATTGTGAGTTGAGAAAGACACGATTCTGCATCAGAACCACGCGCATCGGAAACTGTTGTGCCTGTGGAGGCAGCCAGTGACGCGACAACTCCTGTGTATGTGTGTGTGTGTGTGTGGGGGGGGGGGGGGGGGGGGGGGCTGCGATGTGAGAATAAAAGTGCTGAAAACCAAAGCATAGGTTGAAACAACTAAAGGTTGTTAGACAAGGAGGCATTATAATCTCCATTATTCTTTCCGAGCCATTTTGGACACGGCTTATTGAACTGAGTAGGTTTGACTTAACAAGTCTACGTAAGTTTTGTGAAGAAAATACACAGTAATGCAATTGATATCTCACAAGTTATCTGGTACAGATTAAAAATGTGGTGTAGCAGTTCTTAATAGCAATGCTAAAACAGATGGATCAGAAGTCCAACAAGCACATAAAGGCACAACTGTCAAGAATAAAAGGTAAAGGAACGCTAAACCATATTAAATGTTGATAGCACTTGAGATACTTAGACTTCCAAAATTAGACTGTATAATGATAAGCATTTTAATGAATAGGAACAATTACTGCTGGAACACTACTACTACTAGTAGTGGTAGTAGTAGTAGTCAAACAAAAGAAGCAAGGGAGATTAGCATTTAACCTACTGTCGACAATGAGGTCACTAGAGATGGAGCTGAAATTCAAATACAGTTTTTATTTTCCTTTGTGCATAGCACAAATTTTTGGAGACTGTCTACTAAAGTTTTTTCTTTCATTTTTGTACTTATTTTACAAGAACCTTCTACAAAGTCAATTATACGTAACAGGCACAAACAACAACATCAGCTACAAATTTTATACTTTTATTTTTAAACAAAATTCTGACTTTATCTTATTTGTTTTTTTTGACAATCACCTGTGATTATGCGCGTCATGGGTATATCAGATGCAGATCTGCCAGCTGTCCACTGTGAACTAATTCCAGTGGTGATACAGCTGTCATGACAAGACAAAGATCATGTGTAGCAATAATTGTTTCTGTATATGTGTACTAAGAATAGACTAATTTCACTGTCAATTTAACCATATGTATCTGCTTTTTCTTATGTTGAAAAATTTCATATATGAGACAGGTCAAATAAACTATAATAAAACACGATCTCTCTTTCGCATTATTGTTCTTAGAGTTAACGTGTATCACTGTTTCTTATTAACAATACATAAATGAATTTTTCTTTAAAAAGTAAGTAGAGATGAGCCTTTCAACATAATTAATTATTCTGAGACTGTTTAATGAAAACGTGTTGGACTGTTATTGCAGTTTTATGTAATTTGGTATTTAAGTACTGTTGCTGCCGAGAAAGTTTCAGCGAGACCAAAATGTGCTTTTAATTTATTGTCATTTGTTATTTTTTCTTTTTTCAGTTTGTGTGGTTTTGTTGCTCTGAATGAATTTTCAACCTCAAGCACAGTGTGCACCAATTTGAAATCTAATGGCAGATTAAAAGTGTGTGGCTGACCAAGACTCGAACCTGCCAGGAAGTTGCTTATCAGTGTACACTCCACAGTAGAGTCAAAATTCATTGCAGAAACTACGTTTTAGGCAACAGCTGAGCCATTTCTGGGTACGATCATTTCTTTAGGGAGTGTCGAGACTGCGAGAAATGTGACAGAACTTGTGTAAAGTTTCGAAGGTAGGAGATGAGGAACTGGTAGAAGTAAAGCTGTGAGCACAGGTCGTGAGTCGTGCTCGGATTGCTCAGTAGGCAGAACACTTGCCCGTGAAAGGTAATGTACCACTCCGGCACACAGCTGTAACTTAACAGGGAGTCGCAGTAGTGTTATAGTTACATTCTGTACACTACAACTGCAAACTACAGACTGATTCGAGTTGATTTGTATATAATTTTGAGAGTGAACAATATACTTAGTAAGTTTAATGCGTTGAGTTACAATAGTAAATATGAGAATTGAGGAGGTTATCTGTATAAAAAACTGAATTCTCAACTACATTACAAGCATTTTAGTCACGATGCATACAAGTCGCTAAGAGGTCTGTCAAGATCACAGTACAGGACTGTCGTCATTACCAGGCGATTGTAACACAAACTTTTAATGTTCTTTACTTTTGTTGTTGCAGTAAAAGTAGTACTATTTGGCTGCAACTGACACTTTGCAAAGTGCTCATACACTTTTTTGGTTTCACCGAATGCTGTTTTTCAGGTACTACTGCTGCCGAGTGGGTGCTGTTCGACGTGCAACTGATTGGAAACAGATTTGCGCAGAAAAACGGAGTTACACTAATTCTGCTACACGGAAAGAGCAACTCGCACAAATATTCGAACTTAGGCTCGTGAATTGACAATTAATGCTACACAGTGTCACTGTCCACTGCGCAAAGTGGTACCGAAATTTATAGATTCTAAGACTACATATTTCTTCTCGGATGTTAGGTTTTATACCTAATATCCTGGCAACTGTCACCTTTTTTGCAATCTCCTTTGCTTGGATTCGCACAGTTGAAAATGTGAAGAGGTTACAATTACAGAAGCAGGACAACGCAAAGAAATGTGTCGGTTGGCCGGTAAGGATTGAGGGACTCATGGCGATGTATCGGACTGGGGTTGCCACAAGTTTCCCTGAGTGAAATTCCCTGATTTCCAGACAAGTTTTAGCATTTTCCCTGACAAATTTTGTAATTTCAAGGGTGAAAATTAAGACGTAAATTGACAATCTGTCTTTGTAGCTATGGTACAAGAAACAATAGTGTAAACTAGGAAATATCTTTAAAAAAAACCTTGCAAGCAGATGGCATTTCCTGATGTGAGCAAAAATCTTTAGTACTAACCTCAACATCTTTTGTAATGAACTGTTTTTAGATGGAGAAAGCAAGCCAAACGGTATGTGTGTTTCATTAAGACCACTGATATTAATTTATTTCAAATAAATGAAACATTTTTGGTGACAAAAATACGCATTTCCTTGGAGTTAAAAGAGATTTAAAATACCTTCACCAATTTCATAAATAACCTCAGAAAAAAGTAGGCCTCTTGAAAGAAGTGTGTAAGATGGGGATGAACTGTGTAAACCAGCTCTGTCGGTGGCTGCCAATAAAAGGTTGGTTCTACTATGTTTGATATCGTGTTACATCTATTATTTTATTTATTTTTTATTTATTGTTCTGTGGGACCAAATTAAGGAGAAGTCTCCATGGTCATGGAACGAGTCAGTACATAAAATTATAACACGATATTAGAAACAGATAAAATGAAATATAAAAAAAAAAAATATTCAGGTGACAAGTCGTAAGTTTAAATGAAGAAAATCAACAATGCAACACTAGAATTTGCTTAATTTTTTAGCTCTTCCAGGAGCTCCTCGACAGAATAGAAGGAGTGAGCCATGAGGAAACTCTTCAGTTTAGACTTAAAAGAGTCTGGGCTACTGCTAAGATTTTTGAGTTCTTGTGGTAGCTTATTGAAAATGGATGCAGCAGAATACTGCACTCCTTTCTGCACAAGAGTCAAGGAAGTGCATTCTACATGCAGATTTGATTTCTGCCTAGTATTAACTGAGTGAAAGCTGCTAACTCTTGGGAATAAGCTAATATTGCTAACAACAAACGACATTAAAGAAAATATATACTGTGAGGGCAATGTCAGAATTCCCAGATTTCTGAATAGGGGTCGACAAGAGGTTCTCGAACTTACTCCACACATAGCTCGAACAGCCCGTTTTTGAGCCAAAAATACCCTTTTTGAATCAGAAGAATTACCCCAAAAAATAATACCATACGACATAAGCGTATGAAAATATGTGAAGTAGACTACTTTTCGTGTTGAACTGTCACTTATTTCAGATACTGTTCTAATGGTAAATAAAGCAGCATTTAGCTTCTGAACAAGATCCTGGACATGGGCTTTCCACAACAGCTTGCTATCTATCCGAACGCCTAGGAATTTGAACTGTTCCGTCTCGCTTATAATATGTCCATTCTGTCTGATCAAAATATCGGTTCTTGTTGAATTGTGAGTTAGAAACTGTAAAAACTGAGTCTTACTGTGATTTAGCATCAAATTATTTTCCACAAGCCACGAACTTATTTCATGAACTACATTATTTGTTACTGTTTCAATATTACACACAAGATCCTTCACTATCAAGCTGGTGTCATCAGCAAACAGAAATATTTTTGAATCACCTGTAATACTAGAAGGCATATCATTTATATAAATAAGAAACAGCAGTGGCCCCAGCACCGACCCTTGGGGAACGCCCCACTTAACAGTGCCCCATTGGGACTGAACATCACTACCACTCTCAATATTGCGGAGAATTACCCTCTGCTTTCTGTTCTTAAAGTAAGAGGCGAACCAATTGTAAGCTACTCCCCTTACTCCATAATGGTCCAACTTCTGCAGTAATATTTTGTGGTCAACACAGTCGAAAGCCTTCATTAAATCAAAGAGAACACCTATCGTTCGCAACCTTTTATTTAATCCGTCCGAAACCTCACAGAGAAAAGAGAATATAGCATTTTCTGTTGTTAAACCATTTCTAAAACCAAACTGAACATTTGACAGCAAATTATGTGAATTTAAATGCTCCAGTAACCTTGTATATACAACCTTCTCGATAACTTTAGCAAACACCGATGGCATAGAAATAGGTCTAAAATTGTCAACATTATCAATGTCTCCCTTTTTATAAAGTGGCTTCACTACCGAGTACTTTAATCGGTCAGGAAACCGACCACTCCTAAAGGAAAAGTTACAGATATGGCTGAGAACTGGGCTAACATACATAGAACAATACTTCAGTATTCTGCTAGATACCCCGTCATATCCATGAGAGTTCT